>NW_028251728.1:600000-897530 GCF_964263255.1 Lissotriton vulgaris | reverse complement strand
CTTCCAAAAACCAAACCAGATTGCTTTTCCACACGGGGAGCTGCCTGTCAGCAGTAGTAGTGAGTAGTAAAGAGTGAGTAGTAGAGAGAGAGTAGTAGAGAGTAGTAGAGTAGTAGAGAATGAGTAGTAGAGAGTGAGTATTTGAGAGTAGTGGAGTAGGAGAGAGTAAGTAGTAGAGAGTAGTGGAGAATATTCCAAAGTTTGGCACAGCACCACTTGCACAAAGAGTCCAATCAAATCATATCACTGAGAGTCCTTATTGAAGCGCTGAATCTTGGTGTATATTCAAATGCTTTTATTTTCCTTAAGTTTATGTACCACAGCCAGCCGAAACGTTTCGTTCTGTACAACAGAACGTCTTCAGGGCGTTCTTATTTCCTTCAAGTTATGTCGGTATCCTGTTGTCATATAACTAGATATTTCTTCCAAATGTTAGACGAGACGTAAGTACATTCTTATTCAAAGTGACTAGGTATCAATTTTACCCACACAATTCGGCCAGACTTGAGTAATTTATAGCATCCTCAAAGTCAGTCTTTCAAAAATTCCAAAGTATAGGACATGATAATCCAAATCCAAATGTTTCTCAAGAAAAGTCATTTTCAATCATTCGGAATATCGGTGTTTGGGCATATATGACCCAGGGACCCCCAGTATGCAAGGGGAATTAGTCCCCCCTCTGCAAACGCACCAGTGGCCTGCATTGCAGAGAGGTGTAAAAAGGGTGTAGCCTCATTACACCTCTCTGCAATGCAGACCCCTGGCGCATACTGGAGGCTCCTGGTGGGCTAGTTGGCCCCCAGGGACCCCCAGTATGCAAGGGGAATTAGTTCCCCCTCTGCAAACGCGGCAGGGGGCTGCGTTGCAGAGAGGTGTAACAAGGGGCATAGCCTCATTACACCTCTGCAATGCAGCCCCCTGGCGCATACTGGATTTTCCAGGTGGGCTATTTGGCCCCCAAGGGCCCCCAGTATGCAAGGGGAATTAGTTCCCCCTCTTCAAACATGCACAGGGGCTGCGTTGCAGAGAGGTGTAAAAAGGGTTGTGGCTTCTTTATACCTCTCTGCAATGCAGTCCCCTGGCGCATACTGGAGATTCCTGGTGGGCTTTCAGGTCTTATATAGTTAGGAATTAGCATTAAAAAAAACTTTGCAATTCACTGAAAAAACCATAGGTTTCACTCCAGTTATAGTTAGGAATTAGCATTTAAAAAACCTATGAAATTCACTGAAAAAACCATAGCTTTCACACCAGTTATAGTTAGGAATTAGCATTTAAAAAACCTATTAAATTCACTGAAAAAAGCATAGGTTTCACACCAGTTATAGTTAGCTGGAAATTTTACTGACATAAAACCATTGAAATTCCCACGTTATAGTTAGTTGGACTCACTATAACTTGCTCGCCTGCAATGCACTGCTGATGACGTCACATATTACATCACTCATGACATGGTCAGTGACATCACTCATGACATCACTGATGACACCATCCTTGTGATAGAGTGACAGACCTACTTTCAGTGTAATATAACCCTTGAAACACATATTCAAAAATAGAAACTAACATTTTCATAAAAATGGAGATACCCATACCAGTTACAACAACCAATTCAGTAAATCCACCATCTAGATACACATCCACTCATTCACCAACAGTTCTATATAGTCACTCATACATATACTCACTCATCATATGTAGTGATACACCTATACATCCTGTAACACACCGACAGTCATCCAAAAGTTACTCACACACATAATCCCACATGCAAATAAACTATTGAACATCTATTTATTTGCATATACAGCTATACACACACTACCACCTTACTTCTAAGGAAACTTACACATACTCTCTTAAACAATCACTTATAGAAACACATACTTATTTAAACAAGAACTCTTTCAATCTCTCACTCTCACATATACTTACTCATATACATCAATACTCACATATACTAGATTAAAACATATGTAGTTACTGATAAAGACACTAGTGAGACAGTCATTCACTCACTAACACACACATATACAAACTCATCCACCCATACAGTCCTGCACATATGCTGTCTTCAAAACACATACAAACAGTGAGTCAGTCATTGATGCATCTATGTGCTAAGTAACCCCCCCACCAAACCACACAGACACTCATACTGATACCAAACAAACATCTAATAACCCATATACACACACATGTAGCTACTCACCAACCCATGCAGCCACTTATACACAAAGTGAAACACTGATACAAACATTTAAATATTTAAACAATACTCGCTAATATATGTATTCACTAAGATACACTTAATAAGCCAGTCAACCAATCAATTTAAAAAAAAAAAAACATCCATTAAGACACTTATTTAAACATTTATTCTTCCATCGAGCTTTACATATACATATATAAAACATATTTATTTTTCAGAAAGACACACATTCACTGGATGGTGACATCAGTGATGTCATGAGTGATGTCACTGACCATGTCATGAGTGATGTAATATGTGACGTCATCAGCAGTGCATTGCAGGCGCGCAAGTTATAGTGAGTCCAACTAACTATAACGTGGGAATTTCAATGGTTTTATGTCAGTAAAATTTCCAGCTAACTATAACTGGTGTTAAACCTATGGTTTTTCCAGTGAATATATGTATATATATATATTCACTGAAAAAAACATAGGTTTCAGCCACGTTATAGTTAGGAATTATCATTTACAAAACCTTTGAAATTCACTGAAAAAAACATAGGTTTCAGACACGTTATAGTTAGGAATTAGCATTTAAAAAACCTTAGAAATTCACTGAAAAAACCATAGGTTTTACACATGTTATAGTTAGCTGGACATTTCAATCATACAAAAACAATGGAAATTCACCTGTAATAGTTAGTTCAGCTAACTATAACTTGCGCGCCCGCAATGCACTGTGGATGACTTCACATATTACATCGCTCATGACATCTCAAATGTCATCACTGATGACATCATCCTTGTGAAAGACTGACAGACCTCCTCTTACCCTAATTTAACCTTTGATACACACATTCAAAAATAGAAACTAACATTTTCAAAACAATGGAGATACCAATATTAGTTAGAACAACCTATTCAGTAATTCCAAAATCTACATACATATCCATTCATTCACTAACAGTTGTAAATAGTCACTCATATATGTACTTACTTTACTAATACATCTATACATCCTGTTACACACCTATACTCATACATGGAGTTATTCACACACATACTCACACATGCAAATAAACTTTCAAATATCCATTTGCTTACATACATAGCTATACACACACCACTACACTTATTTGTACAGAAATGTACACATACTTACTCTCTTAAACAATCACTTATAGAAGCACATAGTTATACAGGAACTCTTCCAATCGCTCACTCTCATATAAACTCACTTATATACACCAATACTCACATATAGTAGTTTAAAACATATGGACTTAGTCATAAAGACTGTATTGAGACATTTATTTACTCACTAACACACCTATACACACACTTCTCCACCCATACAGTCCTGCACACATGCTGTCTTCAAAACACATACAAACAGTGAGTCACTCATTCATGCATCTATGCGCTAAGTAATATCCCCCACCGAACCATTTATACACTCAGACACTCATACTGATACTCAAAAAAACAACTAATAACCTATATAGACACTCATGTAGCTACTCAGCAACTAATGCAGTCACATATTCAAAAATTGTGTGAGACTAATACAGATATTTACATATTTAAACATTACTTGTTAACCCCTGTATTCACTAAGATACAATTAATCAGTCAGTTATACAATCAATTTTACAAAATTAATCATCCATTTAAACACTTATATACCCATTTATTCTTCCATCAACCTTACGATAAATATATAAAAAATATTTAAATTTCAGAAAAACACATATTCGCTGGATGATGTCATCAGTGATGTCATTTGAAATGTCATCAGTGATGTCATGAGTGATGTCACTGACCATGTTGTGAGTGATGTAATATGTGACGTGATAAGCAGTGCATTGCAGGCGTGCGAGTTATAGTTAGCTGAATTAACTATAACGGGCGAATTTCAATGGTTTTGTATGAGTGAAATGTCCAGCTAGCTATAACATGTGGGAAACCTATGGTTATTTCAGTGAATTTTAAGGTTTTTTAAATGCTAATTCCTAACTATAACGTGGCTGAAACCTATGTTTTTTTCAGTGAATTTCAAAGGTTTTGTAAATGATAATTTTTAAATGTATAAATTATTATATTTATTTCTTTTTATACTAATGTCTTACATTTTTATTATAAATGTTTATTTTTATTTTATATTGTAAATTATATTTCATATTCTTATTGTAAAATAATAACAAAACTAAATCGCCTTTTTATATAATTAGTTTTTTTTCAATATATTACAATTAAATTCTGTATAATTCCTTTTAAAAAATTTTTTTTTGGTAATCGCACCATACGCGTACGGTGATCACACCACACTGTTCAGTAAATCGTCCTCTGCACGTGGCTGCACACTCCTTACGGATACGCTTTGACCTTGCACGTTGCATCCACGCTTCTGCGCGACATCATGTACGGCGCCCCGTAAGCGTACAACGCGAAAGTTTCTAATTGTTCAAAAACATATATTCATGTTTTTAATGTACATTTTAAGAAAAGACATTATCTTGGACAATCATGAAAATATTTTTTAAAAACTTTTAATAAGCGATTACTACTTTTAAAAGCAATTACGCAAATCGCAGAGGTACGTTGTATGTACTCGCATCTTAAGAGCACCGTAAGAGCACCGTAAGAGTGCAGTAAGCGTACACAAAGTCATGTGACCATAAAAGCAGAGTTTTGATTGGTTCATAATACCTCCTATTCCAACTGTTGAACGACCCCTCTCATTTTGATCATCCTACTTGGACTTTCCCAGGAGAACCATCTGTTCTGTGGAGCTGTAGTCTTTTAGAACCAAACTCTACAATGGCTGCTCTTTTTGAGACTTCATCAGTACATTCCTGCTGAGTCACCTCAGAAAAAGAGAAAAGAAGCTTTCATTTGGAAGTTTTTTCATATCCGGAGGAACAGAAAAAGGTGAATGCACCGAAAGTAACATGCAAGATCTGTGAGGTTACACTTTCCAGGGGTGATCCCACTAAAAAGTACTCTTTTGGGAAACCCTCAATGGTTTGCCATGTCAAAAATGTGCATCCGAATAATTATGCAAGGATGGCAACACAAAGGTTCCAGGAGAATCCTCAACCTGCAGTTCCTTCTACCTCAACTGCACCACCACCTCCGCATCCTATTATTGTGCCTCAGTTTGTGGATCTTACAATTTATTGTAAATTTTGCAGAGAACTCCTTTGTTACGGTGAGCAGTCTATTGACCTCATTGTGAAGAGGAGAGAAGAGCACCGTTGCCCAAAACAATAATATATTTTTTCTTTGTTGTTCCTGTTCCACAGTTTTTTTGTTTCCAGTTGAATTTTTTTGGTTTAAAAAAAAAAAACTTGTTGAAAAAATACAAAAAAAATAGAAAACTAAAATGAAAAAAACTGTTGTTTTCAGAACTACCTTCACTGGCTTAAGAAAGAACTATATTTCTATATTAGTGTGTAAAAGTTTGTCAGAATGAATGTGTAGTGCATAAATGAATGAATGAATTAGTAGTGTATGGTGAATGTGAAAGTGAAAGTGCACAACTATAAGGGAGTGCTACAGCATAAATGTATAAGGTGTTTACCTATAGTATACTGTAGTACCTCCGAAGCACTTCAATGTAACATATCCATATAAATATGTTACAAGTCTATGCTTCAATTTGCACTTCTGGTGAAACTGCCTGGGTGAATTTGTATGTGTTAGGAGCGGATTTACAATCCCTTGTGCCCCTTTTACACATATTTTCCGTCACTTTGGTGATGCAGCGGTAGTGCAAAAGATGTGCCATGGTGTCTGATATTTACAATGTGATGCATATCGAAGGTGCGTCACATTCTAAAGTCCTGTGCCAGAAAGAGGCTTTCCTGCGCAGAGAGGGGGGGGGGTGCGAGGGAGTAGAGGTGTTCTGGCATAGGAACGTCTCCTAAAAGTGACTGAGTGAAATCTATAAGATTTCATTTAGTCACTTTTAGGCCTATGATACGTCAAAACCCTGCACCTGCTTGAAACAGGTGTAAGGATTGACACAGCAATGTGAGCATAGAGCCCCAAGAGCATTGCTAGAGCTGCGTTGCACGTGGAACACTAGTCAAGCAATGCAGCACCTTCACAACACAAATACATCACATATCTGTGCCGTTTTTGCTCTATAATACACCACATTATAAATATGGCGCATCCATTATGGTGATGTCACAGTGCACAATAACTGACATATCTCTGGGATGTACCACTTATTGTACATCTGCTGATTACTGTTTGAATGTAGTGAATGGATTACTACTAAGCATGAGCGGATTTTGCGGATTGGCAATCCGCGAATTTGCGGATTTGCAAACTCGCAATCCGCAAAATCCGCGAATTCCCGCGAATTTGCGGATTTTTTATTTTTTTTTGTGTTCGCCCGTGTTTCTGCCAGTTCGCGAGGGTTTTTACAATTTCGCAATTTGCGAACTTACCTGTCGGGTCGCAAGTTTTGCGAACTTGTTGTTTCTACGTGTCCAACCTGTTTGGGACACTCTTCTTCATCACTGCCACTCTCTGTCACCACTGCCACTCTCTGACTACTCATGCCACCCTCTGGCCCACCCATGCCACCCTCTGTTTCATCACCACACCCTCTGGTTGTCCAGTGTACATTATTTTTGGCAAAGCAAAGCACACCTTCCCTGCCTCAAGTGACCTGAATTAATTTGGGGCTGATTAATGTGTAACAGAATATTTTTTTAGCTGGCACCTGCTTCCTTAGTGCGCCCTGATTAGTGATCTTTTGCACTTGCTAAGTGCTTTCATTGTTGCAAAATTAGTTACAACACCTGCCCTGCCCCAACTGACAATAATGAATTAGGGGCTGATTAATGGATTTTAACTTCCAGCCTGGCTCCTGCTTGTCTCCCTTAGCTGTAATTCAGGACCTTTGTGGCATATGTGTAACTATTCTGAGGTTCAGAGCAGGGTCACATAATAGTTGCAACTGGCAACTGAACTCTGGAGGGGCCCCTCAGGAAGCACTACAGGAAATGGCTACTAATGATGAGCCTGAACTTTTGAACCTGGTAAGTAGTTACTTTCAGTTTTGCTAAAATCGTATTTCTGCAATTTCGCACTTATTCGCGGGGCGCGAACTCACGCGAACAGTGCGAGCAGTGCGAGCAAAATCCGCTGCTCGCGGATTTGCGGATTTTTCAGGAAATTCGCAAATCTCGCGGATTGCGGATTTCCCGAAAATCCGCAAAATCCGCGAGCGGAACGGATTTTCCGCCCATGCCTAATTACTACTCACTGATCAATGAGTCACTACAAAACTATAACAGGAATGACAGAGTGCTTGGTGGAAGTGTAAAGATAAAGACAGACAAATTCAAAATATGAAAGGTAAATATGCAGGTGCATAGAACAGTACATGCCTAGTAAATAGGAGTTTAAAGCAGTCCATATACTAAGGCCTACTTTGCTCCATAATTACCTGGGTACGGCCTGCATGATTACAGTTCTGCAAAGAGAGTGCATGACTGAATTTATAAGAGCTTCATTTTTAGCACAGTGCATAGATAAGGACATTCTGCTCAATACCTCAGTACAATACTGAATCAGTAATCACAGAGTGTTTGGTGGAAGTGTAAGGATAGAGATTGGGGCATTGAAGGTATACAACACAAGCTTGCTGGTACATAGAACAGTGCATGCAGAGTCAAAAGGGGTTTTAAGCAATCCATGTTCTAAGGCCCACTTTACCCCATGAGTACTTCGGTACTGGCTGAATAATTACAATTCTACAAGGAAACTGTTTGGCTGAATGTATAGCAGCTTCACTTTTAGAACAGTGTATAGATAAGCACATAGTCCTGTATGACTCAATATAATACTGAAACAGTAGTGTGATAGTGTTTGCTGGAAGTGTAAGGATATAGACTGGGGAATTGAAGGTATAAAAGATAAGTTTACCGGTGCATAAAAGACTCCAAGCAAAGTCTATAGGAGTTTGAAGCAGTCTATGACCTAAACCCTATTTTAATGCACGAGTACTTACAAAGTGAGTGGATGGTTAATGTTCTGCAAAGAAAGTGCCTGACTGATTTTATAACAGCTTCAGTTTTACCAGTACATATATATGGATATACTGCTGAATGGCTTACTACAATATTGAAACAGTAGAGTGAGAGTGATTGTGAAAGTCTAATGATACAGACTGGGGAATCGAATGTATAAAAATCAAATGTGCAGCTACATAGAAGACTGCATGCATAGTCTATACAGGTTTAAAGCAGTACATGGCCTAAGGCCTACAAGCACTGAGCGGGTGAAGAACCTGCGATGATAATGATGGGAGCACGAGTATGTCGTTAGCCATATACATTTACCACCCATGATAAAGGCATAAGCATGATAATGGCTTTCTGGTGATGGACAAGTGTTGCAATGGCTGTGGCTTACGTGCTTCAAATTAGTTTTTAGGTATGCGTGTCACCAAGTCTGATAACATCGGAAGCCAAAGACAAACACTGTGGTGTCTGTGGCAGGAAATCTCATCGATCACAGAGAAGATAGGCAGAGGGTAAAATGAAAGTAACAGGTATAATAAAAATAATGGAGGAAAACTATTAAAATGGTGGTGCACGGAGTATGTAATCAACGTTTGGCGCCTCGGCAATACGTTTCAAATAAATATAGATAGAAAATAATCATTAATATATTACAAAAGTATAGCAACAAATGACACACACGGCTCGTGAAAAGAAAGCGGAAAATGTAATACCTGAAATGAGGACAGCTTTGCTTGGCGAACTTGAAGAAAAAGAAAGAAACATAGGCTTGGAAACGAGGCTGCTCATGCATAGAGAGTACAACTGGTACACAAAAAAAAAATGGAAAGTTTCACATACTATCATCGAAATATAGCTCTTTTTTTCACCAGTAAAGTTAGTTCACAAAAAGACCTGGGTTTTGTTGAGCCCCAATACCCCCACGATCCCAGACGGCTTGCCGCGTCCTTCGAGAGCCGGCATTGCTTTGTCAGAGAGAGCAGCTTACACGCTGCTCTCTCTAACGAAAAGCAATCTGCTTTCCTACTTGAGAGAGAGAGCAGGTTAACTTGCTCTCTCTTTCAAATAGGAAAGCGGTTTGCTGTGATCAAGTGGGAACTGCAACGCTCCCTCCCTACCATAGCAAACAGCAGTGTCCCGGGGTAGGAACCCCGGGACACTGCAGGAGCCGGCCCTGGGAAGCGGTGGTCCCCAGGGCCATCAAGGGTTCCAGGAGGGGGGCTGCGTGACCCTCTCCCAACATTAAAAAGCCCCAGGGGATGCAGGTCCCCCGGGCTGAAAGGTCATTTTACATATTACTGCCCCAGGAAGGTGGCGGTCCCCGAGGTGTGTAAGGGGGTAGGGGGAGCTGAAAACATACTTTTTTTCAAAAACCCGAGGGGGTGGCATGGAAAAAAGTTGCCCCCGGGGGCTAATTAAGAATAAAACAAACTTCTAGTTTTTTTCCTTTTCCTCCGCGCACTACGCCTCCCATAAAATAACGTACTGTCTCCAGTAGAGCAGCCAATCGATGGCGTACGATATGGATAAAGTGGTGGGCGGAGCCCCACGAGTGCTTCAAAGACTGTAATGCCGCCGAAGAAGGGAAGTACCCGAAACGCGTCCGGACATCAGTCTGATGCTAAATTGACTGGCGAGGGCGTTTGTTCTCACCAAATAAAGCCGTTGGGGTAAAGGCTCTTTGTGCCCGAGTGCTTCTCGACTGTTGGACAAAAACCCGCTGAGCTTGATGTTTAAGCGGCCGTCCTGCTGCTGAGGAGCACCACCCCATAAGCGGGGGCCACCAAGTCACGAAGCGAGTGGTTTTAGGGGTGGAGCACAAAGGATGGATTGTGAACAAGCTGCGCCTCCCAGGGCTTATGTAGAGCCTTAAACTTACAGCATGAATTGCATGGAGCATTCTTAATGTCAGAATCGAAATAAAGGACTACGGCTCCCATAAATCAATGTACTGTCTCCAGTAGAGCAGCCAATCGATGGCGTAAGATATGGATAAAGTGGTGGGCGGAGCCCCGCGAGAGCTTCGAAGACTGTAATGCCGCCGAAGAAGGGAAGTACCCGAAACTCGTCCGGACATCAGTCTGATGCTAAATTGACTGGCGAGGGCATTTGTTCTTACCAAATAAAGCCATTGGGGTAAAGGCTCTTTGTGCCCGAGTGCTTCTCGACTGTTGGACAAAAAGCCCCTGAGCTTGATATATATATATATATATTCAATGAAAAAACCATAGGTTATAGACCATATATAGTTAGGGATTAGCATTTAAAAAACCTTATTTTATTTGCACAAAACCATTGAAATTCCATATATAGTTAGTTGCACTAACTATATATCGCGGACCCGCAATCCACTGCTAATGATGTCACATATTACATCATTCATGACATGGTCAGTGACATCACTGATGACATCACTGATGACATCTCAAATGACATTACTGATGACATCACTGATGACAACACCCAGTGACTGTATGTTTCTGTAAAGTTAAAATATGTCTTACATATTGAAGAATGAGTGGATGTATAAGTGTCTGGATGAAGGATTTAGTAGGTGCATGACTGACTGTATGAGAGAATGATTAAATGTGTCTCACTGAGTGCATGGGTTAGTGATTAAAGTGTCTTAATTTGGCAATCATTATTTATGTTGTTCTGTAAACTGCTGCATGTTTAAATCAGTAGCTATATCAGAAACTATATGGGTTATTGAATGGTTGCCCAAGTATTTGTATGGGAGACTGAGTATGTGTGTAGGTGGCTGGGAGGTGTATAACTCTGTGCATAGATGTGTGAGCAGTTGATTCCCTAGGTGTATGGGTTCAAAAGTGCATGTAGAAACAGCTGTATGGACAGTTGACTGTGTGCATGAGTATATTGGTGAGTGAATGGATATCTCAGTGCTACATGTCAAAGTAAGTACATATGTAAAACACACTCCATGTGAGAGTTGACATATATAAATAACTGAACATAAGAGCCAGTGAATGTGAGAGTGGCTGTAGGAATCATTGTGAACTTGTATCAAGGATTGTATAAGAGAGTAAATATGTGTTAGTATATGTTTGAATAAGTAAGGTGTGTATAACTGTATAGTTGAGGAAATGGAGATGTGATTGATTCTTTGCATGACTGACTAGGTGTGTGAGTAACTCCATGGATGTGTGACAGTCTGTGAGTGCCTGTTTACACTGAGTGTATCTATGGTTATATTAGAGTCTGAAGATGTATTATCACATAAATGATATCATCAGTGATGTAATCAGTAATGTCAAATGAGATGTCAGTGATGTCATCAGTGATGTCATTTGAGATGTCATCAGTGATGTCATCAGTGATGTCATTTGAGATGTCATCAGTGATGTCATCAGTGATGTCACTGACCATGTCATGAATGATGTAATATGTGACATCATTAGCAGTGGATTGCGGGTCCGCGATATATAGTTAGTGCAACTAACTATATATGGAATTTCAATGGTTTTGTGCAAATAAAATAAGGTTTTTTAAATGCTAATCCCTAACTATATATGGTCTATAACCTATGGTTTTTTCATTGAATTTTCAAGGTTTTGTAAATGCAAATTCCTAACTATATATGGTCTATAACCTATGGTTTTTTCTGTGAATTTCATTGGTTTTTTAAAAGCTAATATCTATAGCTGTAAAATATATTCTTTATTAAGTGACGTATCACGTAGCCCGTGAGACGCCTCATGATGCATCGCATAACCGTGACGTATCGTCTCTGCAGCGCAAACCAAACCCAAAACGTAAGCGCGCCAGAACACGCTTAAAGATATATATATATTTTTTTAACCTTAATTAGACAAAATCCACACGTGCACATATCACAAACGTTCAAAAAACACAATATGTCGGACTCCCGTTACGCTGCCGGTTAACTGCCCGGTTAACGTACCAGGAAGCACCTTTACCGCGAAAAATCGCAATTTTTTTTTTCTTTTGCCCCGCAGGGAACTTTAATAGCCCCCTCATCAATCCTAGGGGTTCAGGAGGGGTCTGCCTTACCCCTTTCATTCATTTACACCTTTTTTTTTTCCACCTCTTGTCTCTCGATCCCACAGAGAGACAAGATGGCGGCCGCTCCAGACTGTTTACAATGATAACAGCCAATCAGCTTCTCCTCAGACTCCCGTTACACTGCCGGTTAGCTTCCGGGTTAGCTGCCCGGTTAGCTGCCCGGTTCGCGTACCAAGACGCGTCTCTACGGCGAAAAAAATCGGATTTTTTTTTTTTTTTTGGCCCCGCGTGGCTTTATAATATCCCCCTCATCAATCCTAGGGGGTCAGTAGGGGTCTACCTTGCCCTCTTTCCTTCATTTCCCCCTTTGTTTTGGCCTCCTCTTGTCTCTCGATCCTACCGAGAGACAATATGGCGGCCGCTCCGGACTGTTTACAATGTTGACAGCCAATCAGCTACTCCTCAGACTCCCGTTACACTGCCGGTTAGCTTCCCGGTTAGCTGCCCGGTTCGCGTACCAAGACGCGTCTCTACGGCGAAAAAATCGGATTTTTTTTTTTTTTTTTTGGGGCCCGCGTGGCTCTATAATATCCCCCTCATCAATCCTAGGGGGTCAGAAGGGGTCTACCTTGCCCCCTTTCCTTCATTTCCCCGTTTGTTTTGGCCTCCTCTTGTCTCTCGATCCTACCGAGAGACAAGATGGCGGCCGCTCCGGACTGTTTAGAATGTTGACAGACACCGGAGAGCCAATCAGCTTCGCTTCGCAAAGTTCCGATACGCGAAAAGTTCGCGAACCGGAGCGCTACCCGGAGCGCTGTTACAGATATATATCTTGTTTTAAACGTTAATTTCTCAAAATCCACTGAAGCACATATATTGAGACCTAGCAAAGGCACATCGGGCTAACAGTCCCTACAATTTTGCCAAGTTTCGTGGAAATCCATTCAGCCGTTCGGGCTAAAAGTGAGGCCAACCGCCCTATGGAAATTAACATGGGAAAAACGCGTTTTGGGACCCCCCTTTTTTCTCGGCCCCCCCTTGACGAACCCCCCCCCAAATTTTCAGGGGCTGCTCAGAAACAAAATGTGCCATTTTCCTGAAAATTTCAGCCAATTCCGTCCACAAACGCCAAAGTTATTAGACATAGAATTTTCAAAAGTTCCATAGAGAAAAAATCCTAACTATATATACCTACTGGCTATCGCCAGTAGGTAATATATATATATATATATATATATATATATATATATATATATATATATATATATATATATATATATATATATATATTCACTGAAAAAACCATAGGTTTCACACCAGTTATAGTTAGGAATTAGCATTTAAAAAACCTATTAAATTCACTGAAAAAATCATAGGTTTCACACCAGTTATAGTTTCCTGGAAATTTTACTGACATAAAACCATTGAAATTCCCGCGTTATAGTTAGTTGGACTCACTATAACTTGCGCGTGTAATGCACTGCTGATGACATCACATATTACATCACTCATGACATGGTCAGTGACATCACTCATGACATCACTGATGACACCATCCAGTGAATGTGTGCCTTTCTGAAAAATAAACATGTTTTATATGTGTATATGTAAAGGTCAATGGAAGAATAAATGTTTAAATAAGTGTCTTAATGGATGTTTTTTTTTTTTTTAAATGATTGGTTAACTGGCTTATTAAGTGTATCATAGTGAATACATATGTTATCGAGTATTGTTTAAATATTTAAATGTTTGTATCAGTGTTTCACTTTGTGTATAAGTGGCTGTATGGGTTGTTGAGTAGCTACATGTGTGTGTATATGGGGTGTTAGATGTTTTTTTTAGTATCAGTATAAGTGTCTGTATGATTTGGTGGGGGTGTTACTTAGCACACAGATGCATCAATGAATGACTCACTGTTTGTATGTGTTTTGAAGACAGCATATGTGCCGGACTGTATGGGTGAATTAGTGTGTATGTGTATGTGTTAGTAAGTGAATGACTGTCTTACTAGTGTCTTTATTGGTAACTACATATGTTTTAATCTAGTATATGTGAGTATTGGTGTATATAAGTGAGTATATGTGAGAGTGAGAGATTGAAAGAGTTCTTGTTTAAATAAGTATGTGTTTCTATAAGTGATTGTTTAAGAGAGTAAGTATGTGTAAGTTTCCTTAGAAGTAAGGTGGTAGTGTGTGTATAGCTGTATATGCAAAAAAATGGATGTTCAATATTTTATTTGCATGTGTGAATATGTGTGTGAGCAACTTTTGGAAGACTGTTGGTGTGTTAACGGATGTATAGGTGTCTCACTACATATGATGAGTGAGTATATGTATGACTGACTATATAGAACTGTTGGCGAATGAGTGGATGTGTATGTAAATGGTGGAATTACTGAATTGGTTGTTGTAACTTTTATATGTATCTCCACTTTTTTGAAAATGTTAGTTTCTATTTTTGAATATGTGTTTCAAGGGTTACTTTACAGTGAAAGGAGGTCAGTCTCTCTGTCACAAGGATGGTGTCACCAGTGATGTCATGGGTGATGTCACTGACCATGTCATGAGTGATGTAATATGTGATGTCATAAGCAGTGCATTACACGCGCAAGTTATAGTGAGTCCAACTAACTATAACGTGGGAATTTCAATGATTTTATGTCAGTAAAATTTCCAGCTAACTTTAACTGGTGTGAAACCTATGTTTTTTTCAGTAAATTTAATAGGTTTTTTAAATGCTAATTCCTAACTATAACTGGTGTGAAACCTATGGTTTTTTTCAGTGAGTTTCAAAGGTTTTTTTAATGCTAATTCCTAACTAAAAGTCTCACTTTATAAGTAAGACTGTTAGCGCTCTAATTGTTCTTTAGAACACTCTGGTACATACTATCATTGGGCTATAGTTGCGCTACATCTGGCTGATATTTGGGCTACATTTGTATTTTTTTGTCTCTGGTGGCCATCTTTGGGCTACATTGGGCTACATTGGGGTACATTGGGCTACATTTGGGCTACATTTGGGCTCTAACATATATATAGCCCAATGTAGCCCAATATATATATTTTTTAAGTTAATTTTCTGAAAAACAACTGGAGCATATATCTTGAGACATAGCAAATGCACATCGGGCTACCAGTCCTTACAATTTTTCAAATTTTTTTTTTGTATTTTTTTTGTATTTTTTTCTTATTTTTTGCCCTGGAGCGCTCCCGGTGCGCGCCCCGGTGACCGCCCCGGAAACCGTAGTATTTTGAAGAGCCCCGGTGCGCGAACCGGGAAGCGTCCCGTTAGCGCCAATGTCACGATCGAAAACAACATCGTGACGTGTCGCGTAAGCGTGACGTATCGCGTAGCCGCACGATGTGTCTTATGACGCGCTGCGTAAACGCACCCGGAAGCGCTCCACGGCGCTGCCCGGAGCGCGTAATGTAAGCGCGCTGGAATGCGTAACGTAAGCGCATCGGTATTGTGACTTGAAAATAACACTTTTCATTGGTTCTCATCATTTTTGTTCTCCAAATAATGAAAGCCCCCTCCTTTTTTCCTCATTCATACTTTCTTCATTGAGAGAGCAAGAGCTATTTTTGAGCAAACAATGGCATCACTTGTTGCTGCAGCTGGTGCACCCCCACCACCAAGAAAAGAAGGTCCACCACCACAGTTTCTTGGAGGTCAAGAAGAAAAGGAGGAGGATCAACAACCAAGGCGCTTCCTCCCTGAAGAACCAAGACAAAGGCACGTTAAAGTGCACTTCATTTGGCAATACTTCTCTTTTCCTGATGACCAAAAAAGGTGAACGCCCCCAAAGTCACCTGTCTTATTTGTGACAAAGTTCTCTCCAGGGGCCATCCCACAAAGAAATATTCTTTTGGTAATTTTACCATGATCCGCCACATGGAGAGGTGGCATCCCAATAATTTTGCCCAGGCTGAAGTCCAGGAACTTCGAAACAACCCACCCCCTGTGGCCAGCACTTCCTCTACTGTACCCTCACTTTCTGGTCCAGAAGAACGCCCAATGGTACCAAATATTCAGCAAAAATTTGTCAACCTCAAATTTGTTTGCATTTTCTGTGGTAAAACATTATGCTATGGTGAACTTAGTGTCACCTTAATAAATAATGCTGTAGACAACCACCAATGCAGCAAGAAAAGAAAACAGTAATTCTTTTCTTTTTTTTTTGCTCCTGTTGAGTCATTTCCAATTCCCTGTTTTTTGTTTGTTCCCTTAAAAAAAACCCCAAAAATATAAAATTGTTCAAAAATACAAAAAAATAAAAAAATGTTCAGAAAAATATTAAAAAAATATAAAACAACAAAAAGAATTAAAAAAAGTTCTTTTCAGAACTACCTCCCATTTATAAAATATTGCCAAAATTTTTTAACTCTGGCATTCCTTTTTCTTTTGTGCGCTTCCCGGTGCGCTCCCCGGTGCGCGTACCGGGCGCACCTCTGCGACAATCGAAAAAAAAAAAAAAAAATTTGCCCCGCGAGGCCCTTTTATAGCCCCCACATCAAACCTAGGGGATCAGGGAGGGTCTACCCTGCCCCCTTATGGTCATTTCCCCCTTTGTTTTGGCCACCTCTTGTGTCTCGATCCTACCGAGACACAAGATGGCGGCCGCTCCGGACTGTTTCGAATATTTACAGACACCCAAGAACCAATCAGCTTTCTGCGCCCAAGTCGCGTGGCACGCCCGGAGCGCTCCCCGGAGCGCGTACCGGGGCGCTGCCATAGATATATATATTTTTTTGAACCTAAATTACTCAAAATCCACTGGAGCACATATCTTGAGACATAGCAAAGGCACATCGGGCTACCAGTCCCTACAATTTTGCCAAGTTTGGTGTAAATCCATTCAGCCGTTCGGGCTAAAAGTGAGTTTGACCGCCCTATGGAAATTAACATGGGGAAAACGCGTTTTGGGACCCCCCTTTTATCTCGGCCCCCGCTTGACGCATCCCCCCCAAACTTTAAGGGAAGGTTCGGAGCTCGACAAGGCCATTTTGAGGAAATCTTCAGGCAGATTCATCAACCGGTGCCAAAAATATTCCAAATAGAATTTTGAGATTTTGCATTGAAAAAAATCCTAACTATAACTACCTACTGGCGACCGCCAGTAGGTAATTCACTGAAAAAAACATAGGTTTCACACCAGTTATAGTTAGCTGGAAATGTTACTGACATAAAACCATTGAAATTCCAACGTTATAGTTAGTTGGACTCACTATAACAAGCGTGCCTGCAATGCACTGCTGATGACGTCACATATTACATCACTCATGACATCGTCAGTGACATCACTCAAGACATCACTGATGACACCAGCCAGTGAATGTGTGTCTTTCTGAAAAATTAATATGTTTGATATTTGTATTTGTAAAGGTTGATCGAAGAATAAATGGTTAAATAAGTGTGTAAATGGATGTTTTAAAAAAAAAATGATTGGTTAACTGCCTTATTAAGTGTATTTTATTGAATACATATATTAGCGAGTAACTTTTAAATATTGAAATATATGTATCAGTGTTTCACTTTGTGTATAAGTAGCTGCATGGGTTGGTGACTGACTCACTGTTTGTATGTGTTTTGAAGACAGCATATGTGCAGGACTGTATGTGTGGATGAGTGTATATGTGTGTGTTAGTGAGTGAATGACTGTCTCATTATTGTCTTTTTTAGTAACGACATATATTTTAATCTAGTGTATGTGAGTTTTGATGTATATAAGTGAGTATATGTGAGAGTAAGAGATTGTAAGAGTTCCTGTTTAAATAAGTATGTGTTTCTATAAGTGATTGTTTAAGAGAGTAAGTATGTGTAAGTTTCCTTAGAAGTAAGGAGGTAGTGTGTGTATAGTTTTATATGCAAATAAATGGATGTTCAATCATTTATTTGCATGTGTGAGTATGTGTGTGAGTACCTTTTGGATAACTGTCTGTGTATAACAGGATGTATAGATGTATCTCTACATATGATGAGTGAGTATATGTATGAGTGACTATATAGAACTGTTGGTGAATGAGTGGATGTGTATATAGATGGTGGAATTACTGATTTGGTTGTTGTAACTGGTATGGATATCTCCATTTTTTTGAAAATGTTAGTTTCTATTTTTGAATATGTGTTTCAAGGATTACATTACACTAAAAGGAGGCCTGTCACTCTGTCACAAGGATGGTATCATAAGTGATGTCATGAGTGATGTCACTGACGATGTCATGAGTGATGTAATATGTGACGTCATCAGCAGTGCATTGCACCTGCGCTTGTTATAGTGAGTCCAACTAACTATAACGTTGGAATTTCAATGGTTTTATTTCAGTAAAATTTCCAGCTAACTATAACTGGTGTGAAACCTATGTTTTTTTCAGTGAATTTAATAGGTTTTTTAAATGCTAATTCCTAACTATAACTGGTGTGAAACCTATGGTTTTTTCAGTGAATTTCATAGGTTTTTTAAATTCTAATTCCTAACTATAACTGGTGTGAAACCTATAGTTTTTTCATTGAATTTCATAGGTTTTTAAAGTGCTAATTCCTAACTAAAACTGATGTGAAACCTATTTATTTTAGTGAATTTCATAGGTTTTTTAAATGCTAATTCCTAACTATATATAAGGCCCCAAACCTATGTTTTTTTCAGTGAATTTCAAAGTTTTTTTAATAGCAAATGTCTATAGCTATGAAATGTAATATTTGTGTAAATGAATCCTATATTATAAATTTATGTTAAACAATTTTTTTTATGTATATATATTTTAATTTTTTATTTTTTATTTTTTTGACCTGGAGCGCTCCCAGTGCGCGCCCCGGTGAGCGCCCCGGAAAGCGTAGTCTTTTGAAGCGCCCCGGGGCGCGTACCGGTGAGCTTGGTTTCCAAATGATGAAAGCCCTGCTCATGTGACTTGAAAATAACACTTTTCATTGGTCCAGAACAGTTTTTTTCTCCAAATGATGAAAGCCCCCACCTTTTTTCCTTATTCTGACTTTGTCCTTTGACTGAGGAAGACCTGTTTTGAGATCTGTCTCTAACCTTTTCTAATTTTAAATGGCTACAATAGCAGCAGCAGCTGGAGCATCTGCCCCTCCACCACCACCATCAAAAAGACCACCAGAAGATCACATTGGTGGTCAAGAAGAAGAGGAGGAGGATGATGAAGAGGAGGGACAGACAAGGCATTTCCTGCCTGAAGTTAATCAGCCATACAAACCCAAAGAGCACTTCATATGGCAGTTCTACAAAATCTCAAGGGGTTTCAAAAAAGGCAACGCTGCGAAGGTAACTTGTCTGATTTGTGATGCAGAGCTGTCCAGGGGGAACCCTAACAAAAAATATTCCTTCGGGAATCATACCATGATTCAGCACATGATCCGTTGGCACCCAATCAACTATTCTGCTGAAGAGGTAAGGGACCTCTGCAGTAAGCTATTCCCATCAACATCAAGATCCTCAACATCGAAAGAACCAACTCCATCGGGTTCAGAGGCAACCGAGACAATGCCTATCATACAACCAAAATTTAATGATTTAAAAATCATGTGCAAATATTGTGGAATGTTAATTTGCTATGGTGAGCAAAGTATAAAACTTATCATCTGTGCTGGGAATAACCATAAGTGCCCGAAAAATCCCTAATTTTTTTGCTCCAGTTGAGCCATTTACAATTCCCTGTTTTTTGTTTCTCCCCATGAAAAATACAAAAAAATATAAAACTGTTCAGAAAACCCAAAAAAAGTAAAAAATGTTCAAAAAAAATAAAAAAATATAAAACAACAAAAAGAAGAAAAAAAACAGTTATTTTTAGAACTACCTCCAATGTTTTAAAAAAGACTACATTTTTTAAAAACTCTGTCATTCTTTTTTCCCCATGGTACGCTCCCCGGTACGCTCCCCGGTGCGCGTACCGGGCGCACCCCCGCGCAAATCGAAAAAAAATAAAAAAAATGTTTGCCCCTCTGGGCCCTTTTATGGCCCCCACATCAATCCTAGGGGGTCAGGGGGGTCTACCCTGCCCCCTTTTGGTCATTTCCCCCTTTATTTTGGCCACCTCTTGTGTCTCGATCGTACCGAGACACAATATGGCGGCTGCTCCAGACTGTTTGGAATGTTTACAGACACCCGAGAGCCAGTCAGCTTTCCGCGCGCGAACTCGCGTAGCGCGCTGCTTCGTGCCCCGGTGCGTGTACCGGGGCGCGCTTATAGATATATATATTTTTTGGAACCTAAATTACTCAAAATCCACTGGAGCACATATCTTGAGACATAGCAAAGGCACATTGGGCTACCAGTGCCTACAGTTTTGCCAAAATTGGTGGAAATCCATTCAGCCGTTCGGGCTAAAAGTGAGGTTGACCGCCCTATGGAAATTAACATGGGGAAAACACGTTTTGGGACCCCCCTTTTATCTCGGCCCCGCTTGACGAATCCCCCCCAAACTTTCAAGGAAGGACCGGAGCTCCGCAAGGCAAATTTGAGAAGATTTTCAGGCAGATTCGTCAACTGGCGCTAAAGTTATTTACAATAGAATTTTGAGATTTTGCATTAAAAAAATCCTAACTATAACTACCTACTGGCGACCGCCAATAGGTAATATATATATATATATGTGATCAAGGCTCCGTTGAGCCGAAACGTCGGTGACTCTTTCTGCTAAATAAAACCTTGTGAAGTACCTTGAGGTCCGTGTCCGGAGTCTGCTTGTTGGCTGTGCGAGCTGCGCGAGCTTGTGGTCGAACGGAGTTCAGGATATATATATATATATATATATATATATATGTATGTACGTGTATATATATATATATATATTCACTGAAAAAAACATAGGTTTCACACCAGTTATAGTTAGGTGGAAATTTTACTGACATAAAACCAATGAAATTCCCACGTTATAGTTAGTTGGACTCACTATAACTTGCGCGTGTAATGCACTGCTGATGACATCACATATTACATCACTCATGACATGGTCAGTGACATCACTCATGACATCACTGATGACACCATCCAGTGAATGTGTGTCTTTCTGAAAAATAAATATGTTTTATATATGTATATGTAAAGGTCAATGGAAAAATACATGTTTAAATAAGTGTCTTAATGGATGTTTTTTTAAAAAAAAATTGATTGGTTAACTGGCTTATTAAGTGTATCTTAGTGAATACATATATTAGCGAGTATTGTTTAAATATTTAAATGTTTGTATCAGTGTTTCACTTTGTGTATAAGTGGCTGCATGGGTTGGTGAGTAGCTACATGTGTGTGTATATGGGTTATTATTTTTTTGTATCTTTAAAATTGTCTGTTTGATTTGGTGGGGGTGTTACTTAGCACATTGATGCATCAATGACTGACTCACTGTTTGTATGTGTTTTGAAGACAGCATATGTGCCAGACTGTATGGGTGAATGAGTGTGTATATGTATGTGTTAGTAAGTGAATGACTGTCTCACTAGTGTCTTTATCAGTAACTACATATATTTTTATCTAGTATATGTGAGTATTGATGTATATAAGTGAGTATATGTGGGAGTGAGAGATTGAAAGAGTTCTTGTTTTAATAAGTATGTGTTTCTATAAGTGATTGTTTAAGAGAGTAAGTATGTGTAAGTTTCCTTAGAAGTAAGGTGGTAGTGTGTGTATAGCTGTATATGCAAAACAATGGATGTTCAATAGTTTATTTGCATGTGTGAGTATGTGTGTGAGCAAGTTTTGGAAGACTGTCGGTGTGTTAACAGATGTAAAGGTGTCTCACTTCATATGATAAGTAAGTATATATATGAATGACTATATAGAACTGTTGGTGAATGAGTGGATGTGTATATAGATGGTGGAATTACTGAATTGGTTGTTGTAACTGGTATAGGTATCTCCACTTTTTTGTAAATGTTAGTTTCTATTTTTGAATATGTGTTTCAAGGGTTACTTTACAGTGAAAGGAGGTCAGTCACTCTGTCAAAAGGATGGTGTCATCAGTGTTGTCATGAGTGATGTCACTGACTATGTCATGAGTGATGTAATATGTGATGTCATCAGCAGTGCATTACATGCGCAAGTTATAGTGAGTTCAACTAACAATAACGTGGGAATTTCATTGGTTTTATGTCAGTAAAATTTCCACCTAACTATAACTGGTGTGAAACCTATGGTTTTTTCAGTGAATTTAATAGGATTTTTAAATGCTAATTCCTAACTATAACTGGTATGAAACCTATGGTTTTTCAGTGAATTTCATAGGTTTTTTGAATGCTAATTCCTAACTATAATTGGTGTGAAACCTATGGTTTTTTCAGTGAATTTCATAGGTTTTTTAACTGCTAATTCCTAACTTTTTATATGGACTCATACATATGTGTTTTTTAGTGAATTTCTAAGGTTATTTTATCGCAAATATCTATAGCTTAAAAAGCTATGTTTTATTAAAAATGAATCCTATATTGTATATTAATATAATATATATATTTTTTTAAATATATTCTTTTTTTAAATATTTCACTCAGGAGCACTCCCGGTGCGCGTACCGGTCAGCGCCCCGGTGCGCGTACCGGTCCGCGTCCCGTCAGCGCACCAACAAAAAAAAGAAAAAAAAAAGGAGTGAGCATGAGGAATAGGAAAAAAAGAGAATGGTGTAAAGAGAAAGAGAGCTAGAGGGACAGACACAGAGGGACTGTGTAAGAGATAGTAAAACAGAGAAAAGGTATAAGAGGAAGTAACTGAGAAAAGGAAAATGAATAAGGGAGCAAAAGAAGAGAAGAAAGAGGAAGAAAACTAAAGCAGATGTTCTAGGAGAATGTGAATGGGTGATGACAGTAAAAGGAAGGAGAGTAAAGGATGAGGAATGAAAGGTAGTGACGGAACCAGAGAAAAGGAACAATGGTGACGGAGGGAAAGAAAATAGCAGTGAGTGTAAGTAGAGAGGAGTGAAAGAGGGCGGATAAAAGTGAATAAGGGTAAGACATGGGGAGTGACAGAAAGAAAGAACAGAGAGATTAAAGGAAGGAGTGTCAGAAAGGGACTAAGTGAAGCAGAAAAAAAAGGAAAGAGAGGGAGTGTGGGTGAGCAGGGGCACTGAAAGAAGTTGAATGTGGTAGGAAAGTAAGGAAGAGAGAAGTAAATATGGAGGATAAGAATAAGTGAGGGAAGCAGAGTAAGAAAACAGGGGTGAGGTAGGGTGACAGAAAAGTAGTGAGCTTAAAACAAAGGGTGATGATAAATTACATTTTGTAGTCAAACATACCATATAATTAATGAAAAATTACTTGCATCTTTAAACTACACTTTGTATCTGTGAAAGACAAAAGAAAAAACAAGTTATAATTAGTAAAATATATATTTTAAAATAGAAGAAACAGGTCAAGAGGTAAAAAATCTAAAAATGTTTACTAAGAAATAAAGCAATAGTGAAGGATACAAAAACAGAAATAAAGTAATGTAGAAAGAGAAAAAAGAGGGAAAAAGAAATAGAAAGAAGAACAAATTACTGAAGATAAGTAAGATACTAAAAGAATGCGAGATACCAAAAAGAAATCAGGAAAGATAAGAAAGTAAAAGGAAAATGAGTGAAAAGGAGAGGAGTCTAAATGAGGAACTATTAATAAGAAAGAGGAATAGAAGATGACTGAGAGTGAGTGAAGTGGAGTCACAGAGTAAAGGGATGAAGGAAAGGAGGTTAATATAGAATGATGGAGGAAAAAGGAGTGAGAGAGTAAGTACACAGAAAGACAAAGGGAAGGACTGAGTGAACTGCAGTACAATGAGTGAGAAAGGAAAAAGAGTAAAGGAGCAAAAGAAGGAAAGAGAGGGGAAGAGAACTAAAGCAGTGGTACTGAGAGAATGTGAGAAAGATGAAAAGTGGTGGAAGGGACAGAGGAAATGCAGACAGTTGAAATTGGATTGAGGAGTTGTGAATGAAGTGGAGTAAAGGAACAGCGATGAAACAAAGTTAAAAAAAGGCAGTGTAAGTGAGTAAAGAGAGCTAAATAAGGGTGGAAAAAGGAAAATGAGTGTGAGACAATGGAAATACAATATAAATTACACAATGCAAACTATAGAATAACTTATACAATATGTTACATTGTTTATTTTTGCTGTTCTCAGAATATATTGAATTTCACTTAAATTAGTGAGTTCAAACTCTTCATCATATAACAGCGGGAAAAAAAACACAATCTAAAAGATTGTGTTTAAAATAAAACATAAAAACTTACAACTCATATATGTACACTAATCTTTGATTCACTTACTTTTCCGTGAGGCCAAATAGAAGATAGTGAAGGTCCTTTTGGTGAAAAAAAGTCTGCTGTTCTCTATAACTTCCATTTCATCGACTTCCTATGAAAAAAGATCTAAGAACATCATACCTTACACTTTCCTTACGGCCAAATCGTGTCAGATATGTGAGTATTTTTTACTATGAGTTCCACTTACAGTACCTACATGAGATAAATAATTTTAAAAATTAGATTAACTAACTAACTAACTTTTATTAAGTATTCCCGTCTTCAAAGGCCAATTACCTTTTCTAAAACTTTGGTTTTAAAAACACTAGGTAAGAATTTTTAAAGTCATAAGGCAAATGTTGTTTATAAGTCAAATGAGAATCATTGCAGTAACTCCAACCTTATTTACATTTTAAGTAGCATGTATAATGTCCTGATGTTGTCGAAGGACCGTCATGATAAATAATAGCTTCAGTTGTAAAGGTTCTTCCTGAAATTGATCACTGAGAAGCCACAACATTTTTGATACAAGTTGTCAATTTAGTTCCATCAGGTCTACATCGTTGGAAAACTAAAATGATATACTGACCATAACTTTGTATAAATAATGTGGATAGCATTGGACACTTACATTGGGTACACACCATATTATGATCTGCTGCTTTAACTAGATGTTTAAATGACACTGATTTACAGTCTGGTAAAGTCAAATATATAAATCTTTCAGTGTCTATTCTAGTATTACTTGATGAACTACAATTGTGGCAGTCATGCTGCCATTGATAAGAAAGGCTGAAAAGATTATCTACATCTACACCTTCATCTTCCAAAACACCAAACATATACATTAAAAATTCCTGACAATCCTGCTGAATGTTCTGTGAAAATTTATCTTGACCAGAACACATATCTAAAATATTTCGAATTTCTGTTACACTTTCTATTTTTGCTCTATCACTGCTACATTTCTCAAACACAGAATTCAATAAACCACACAATCTTTGATCCCGATTTTCAACAATCTGTTCTTGTAAAGTTTGAAGAAAAAAAACAACATTAACCACTACATTAGCATAGCAGTTGACACCAGAACTATTGTCAAACTGAAATCCAACAACATTTTCATCACAATCCTTTTTCTTTCTGTTTTGAATTACAGTTTCATCTACTTTTTGTCTTTTTGCTACTACCTCACTGCAATTATTCTCATTTCTTCTTTTTCGGCCTACTACACGTTTTTCAAACAGAGGATATTGAGGCAAATGTGGAGCATACTCTCTTCTTATCCTATTGTATTCTTTAACACAATCTAGATCTGCACAAATCTTTGTCTCATCACACTCAATCAAGTACAATCCTGATAAAGTTCTGACTCATGATAATGCCACATATGCCATACCCTCTTTAAACACAGATCTTCCAATGTTCACCAAAGCACTATCTACACTTAAACCTTGAGATTTATGAATTGTTACTGCATATGCCAAACAAACAGGAAACTGTTTTTGGCGAACATATAAGTCTTTTACAAGTAAAGATCTAGCAGAACAGTCACTGATTTGTTGTACTTGCTCAATACCATCAAATTTTATTTTTAAAAATTCAATTCCATCTCTATTTCTATAATTCACAAAATCAACAACATAACCCATTGCTCCCTTTACCAGACCTCTTTCAACATTTAAATTCCTTCTCAAAATGATACGACAATTTAAACACACATTCAGAGTCTTTTCAAAACCAGCTGTTTTAGAAATACTTTTCTCTAATGAATCCAATTTTGTTTTCAAATTTTCTGACAAAACAATTGTTGCACCCATATGCTCTATTTTATCTACTGCTTCCAGTTTCACAAACTCTTCATTTTCTAACTTTAACATTTTGTTGTTGAAGATGGAACATTCTTGCAGAGTTGGCATCAAACATATCCCAGATTTCTTCTCAGTCATTTTTAAAAAAATATTCTCTGGAAGAATGTTTTCATTTGGATACAAATTTGAAATTAATCGAGCATGTAAAGCTTCTTTCCCAATTTCACTTACTTTTCCAATTTTTACATCTTGTAGAATATTTTTATAATCTTCATCCTTTGCCTGTTGCATATTTTGAAGCAGTTCAGCATATTTAAAATGTAACCATATATTACCGTTTCCAATGCTTCCAAGGGACTTCCTGGTATCTTCATGCGTGAGCATTTTAAACACTGGTTGTCCTTTTACTGGAGTCAACTGCAATAGATCTCCAAAAACAATAATGTGTTTTCCTCCAAATAACACATCATACTCTGTTCTAAGAATTTCTTGCATTCTCAAATGCACAAAAGCAAGCATTAGATTTGAGACCATGCTTACTTCATCAATGATAAGAATTTTCATTTTCTTCAAGACTCTGGAAACTTCAGAACACGCATCTCCAGATAACTTGTTGTAATGCAATTTATTATCATGCTCAACTGGCAGCATCAGTAAACGATGTAGAGTAATCCCTTTAATGTTATGTGCTGCCAGTCCAGTTGGAGCAGTTACAACACAAGACAGCGGTGAATCAGTCCTTTTCTGCAAATAAGTTGCAATGGCTTTAATCAGAAAACTTTTTCCTGTTCCCGCTTCTCCACTTACGTACAGTCGAACAGGCTTAAATGATGTACATGAGCACACGTTTTTCTCATGTCTGAATCCATGTTCAATCTGTTCTGTAACTTCGTCATATATCTTTTTCTGCTCAACGTTTAGTTGCTTTACCAAATCTTCTAAGTTAACTCCATCCTCTTGAGCTTGTTCCATATAAGCATGAGCGAATTTTGCGGATCTCGCGTTCGCGAATTTTGCGGATTTGCGGATTCGCAATCCGCAAAATCCGCGAATTCCCGCGAATTTGCGGATTTTTTTTTTTTTTTGTGTTTGCGCGGGTTTCTGCGAGTTCGCGAGGGTTTTGTACAATGTCGCAAATTGCGAACTTACCTGTCGGGTCGCAAGTTTCGCGAACTTGTTGTTTCTACTTGTCCAGCCTGTTTGGGACACTCTTCTTTCATCACTGCCACTCTCTGACTACTCATGCCACCCTCTGGCCCACCCATGCCACCCTCTGTTAAATCAATGCCACCCTCTGGTTCATCATCACTGTAGAAGATGGGGGGGAAAAGCAAGCCCACCTGCCCTGCTTGAACTGACATGAATTAATTTGGGGTTAGTTTATTAACAACACCTGCCCTGCCCCAAATGACAATAATGAATTAGGGGCTAATTAATGTGTCACTGAAAGAATTTAAAGTTCCAGCCTGGCACCTGCTTGTCTGCTCCTTTAGCTGTAAATCAGGACCTTTGTGGCATACAGTTAAGGTCAGAGCAGGGTCACACAATAGTTGCAAGCAGGCAACCGAATTCTGGAGGGCCCCCTCAGGAAGCAGTACAAAGAATCGTTACAAATCATGAGGTTGACCTTTTGCACCTGCTCATTGCTTTTGCTTTTGCTGAAATCGTTTTGCGGTTTTTTTCGCGCTATTCGCGGGGCGCGGCGTCGTGCGAAACCGACCGCGGAAGCCGCCAATTCGTGCGAATGAGCATTTTATTTTTTTGCGGCTTGTTGTTTCGCGAGTTTTTTTGCAGTATTCGCGAGCCGCTTGCAGCGCAACACGCGAATTTACCCCAAGGTCGAGTACGGGCGCGGCCATTTTGTTTGCGTGACGTATTTCCGTTTCCGCCCGCTATGTATAATCTCGCGCAGTAAGCGCATTGCGAGTAGAGGTTCGCACGAGATCGCGCGGGAAATCTAGAGGTTCGCACGAGATCGCGAGGAAAATCTCGCGCGAACTGACTTTCGCGCTCGGAAACGGGCGCCGGCCATCTTGTTTTTCATTCATTTCCTGTGTCTGGGCATGGTGTTTAATCCTCTTGATATCTTTCCCATCCTTTGCTTGTTTTCAGTTTTTTTTTTACGATTTTGCTTCTTATCTATCCCTCTCTTTTCCTAGCTGTATATTTTTGTCTTTTCTGCTATTTTTCTTTACTTTTAAACTACTTTTGTAAACTCTTTTCTTTTCTTCTTCCCTATCCTATTCCTTCTTAATTTTCTACTTCTTCCTACCTTACCTGCCCAGACCATGGTCAAGCCAGGCGCCGTGAAGCTGCCCAGGCACTTGAGGGCCGCAGCGGCGGCGGGGAGTAGTGCTGGACCCAGTGGCAGGACAGCAGGCGTGAGATCGAGGGGGGAGCAGGTGACGCGCCGGGAGATATTCAGCCCGGAGGAAGTGGGCGCGCTGGTCTACTTCGTCCAGCGCCGCCTGCCCAGGACCATCGCGGGAGGCGGCAGGATCGCGGCCGGCGGGTACAACATGCGGGAGCGCCGGAAGCGGTGGGAGAAGGTGTGCTGGGCCATATCCCACCTCTACGGGGTCCAGCGCACCTACAGCCAGGTCACCCATCGCTGGACGGACCTCCTGGACCGCGAGCGCGACCTGCTGGACCAGCTCGGCTTGGAGATCCCCGGGCTTGGTGAGTAGTAGTAGCCATTGGCATTTAATCACTCACTACTATGATGTTTTCTCCTGCTCTGTGTTGTTGTATTGCAAATATTTGTTTTTTACATGGAGCAAGCCAATAATGCCGCTGATGACGATTACATTGTAGTTAAATTATATTTCAAAATCTTCTGTGCATTTCAGGTGCACTGCTCTCCTTCTCAGTGGGGTTGCTACTATGCTTATTTGTTTTCTATTTCGTGGTCTCATTGGCCTGAGTAACTATTATGTATGAGTGTACTTAACAGAACTGCGTAATGCTAGACACTAGGGGGCAGATTACATTTACAAGCCCCTTGCGCCACGTTTACGCTGCCTTGCGTGACGCAACAGCGGCGTAAACGTGCCGCATCCCTGCAAGTCATTTACAGCATGACGCATCTAGGGAGATGCGTCACGTTATAAAGCCATGGGCCTGCACCACAATGGGTGCGTTCCTAGTACGCAGGGTGGGCGGTCCAGCGGCTGTGCGCCTCGCAAAATTGCCTGCGTGAAATCTACAAGATTTAACGCAGGCACTTCTGCGACGCTGCTACGTCAATTCAATTCCTTATGTCTGCTCGAAGCAGGCGAAAGGACTGACACAGCATGTAAAGTATTGGGTGGCCCTGAGCATTACTGGAGTTGCATTGCGTTGGCGACGTGACTCCAGCGATGCGCCGCTCTTACGTGACGAGATGCGTCACGCAAGTGCCTACCCTTGCGCCAGGGCGCGCCGCATTGTAAATGAGGCACATCTGCCGTGTCGCAAGGGTAGTTTTGCGTGACGCATTTGATCTGGCGCATCTCTGGAGATGCGCCAGAACGCGTAAGTAAGTATGCCCCTAAGGGGCAGAATTGCAATTACCGTCGCATCCCTGCAAAGTAGCAGGGATGCGCCATTAATTGTGCGGCCCGCTACCACCACCAAACATGGTGCGCCGTATTTGCAATGCGGCGCCCCATGGGCCCAAAACGTCACCGAAGCTTTACTGCTGGAGTTGCGTCGCAACGATGGCGCAGCTCCATCAATGCTCTGGGGTACCCTATCTCCCCAATGCTGGGTCAAGCCGTACGTCTGCTTCAAGCAGGTGCAGGGTTTGTGTGACGCATCATTGTCCTAAAGGTGACTGATTGATATTTTGTAGATTTCCCTCAGCCACTATTAGGATGTGTTCCAGCGCAGGAATGCCCTCCCTTGCGCCGGAACGCCCCCTGATGGCGCAGGGCTTTATAACGGGATGCATCTCCCAAATGCGTCACGTTGTTATAATATTATACGCCGCACCATGGCGCCCTTTTTTGTTTAGCTGCTGCGTCACAAAAGTCACGCAAGAACGGCGCAAAAGAGCCGCAAGGGCTTAAATCTGCCCCTTCCTTTGTAACCCTGACAATAAGAAAAATAGTGGCGGTGGATTGATAGTTTGACTATTTAAATGACTGGTAATGTAGCAGGCAACTGTTAGTGTTGTCACTGATCTGACTGAAAATCACAATGGAGTTTGTCTGTCACTTTGCGTCTTGCCTGCGGACTGCTGCCTGCCAGTCCTAGGTGAACGTTTCAGTACTTTGTTTAGTGAGTTACGTGACTTTCGAAGTCACAGGTCCGCAAATAAATAAAAAGTAACCATAATCAATATAATTTCGCGGAAATATTTTGTTATTGTTCTTTTGAAATGTTTGATTTGGTTGACATTGACAAGCAACAATCATCCATGTTTTCTGTTCTTTCTTTCATGTTGTACGTCAGCTCCCCCCAGGGGCGAGAGGAGGACACAGGAGCAGCAGGCGGTGGATGCTGTTCAACAGGGCCAGGATCGGGCAGGCGAGGGCTCCTCTGCTGGCCCCAGTAAGTTTTCATTTTAGACTAGTACCTATTTTTCCTAGCGTTCCTCATTTGAATTTTTTCAAAATTGTCGTTGCTCTTCTTGTAGACTGTATCTAAATTCTTATCCTGCCTCTACTATGACTCCCTGTGGTATTACTAGATTATTCTTATTAGTCTGTCTGTGTAGCTAACTAAGATTGCACGGTTGGCGAAACTCCCATGATTCTAGTCAGCAATAGCTCTATCAACTTAGTGCAGTTCTCTGGGATTGTCCATAATGTCTTTTGAAGTGTTCTATCTGGACTCATGCTTGCAAAAATTGCAAAACCTTTCGCTCAGTCACTCTAGTCTGGAGGACCCAAAAACACAGATTGTATTTAAGTTTAAAAGCTTTATTAAAAGTAAACACATTTATTAAAATGAAGTCATAATAAAACTAAACGTTTAACTGATAATGGAAAAGTGGTTAGTGCTGACGATTAATTGAAGACATTTCTTGTGGTCGAGCCGAGCTCTCACCTGGTTTCAACTTGATCTTGTTGTTAGAAGTCCATCTTCTGTCTGTGTGGAGAAAAATGGTGCGTGTTAAAAAATCAGCCTTCATCAGTTGTGCCAAAAAGTGCAGCAAGACAACCTTCCCTGGAAAAAGGGACATTTTTTTTAACTTTAACGTAGACAGTCACAAATTACATTGTTTTCACATGTCTTCATTCCTAGACCAAATACTAGTGACTAGTGAGTGCTTTATTCTAAGATTCTTAAATGTACTTTGTAGGTGGAACATCTGGTGGCGGGGCCAGTGTGGTGGTGGTGCTCGACACGGAGGCGGAGGGCAGTTTATCAGGGGAGGAGGCGGCGGCGGCGGCTGTGAGAGTTGAGACGGTGGTGGCGGCCAGAGGTAAGCTCTTATATATTCCTTACTTATTGAGATTGAAGACTAGCTGGGAAGGCAAGAATATGAGATGCATGGCTGGGTGAATGATGAAGCAATGATGGGTGGAAGGACAACAGCCTGGGTGGGTGACACAGAAACTGTATGTGTCCATATACCTGGATCATGCTACTATCTGACTCTTAGATAGCATATGTGTATCTAGAGCAGGGGTACTCATAGTACGGCCCGCGGGCCGGTGGTGGCCCGGCAAGCCTTCCTTGGCGGTGCGCAGACCTTGCAGACAATCACTGCTCCCCCGGCCCCCACAGAGCAGAGGCTTTTTTGTATTTCACCTGTTAGCGCCCCTGCATCTCCACTCTGACAATCACTGCTCCCCCGGCCCCCACAGAGCAGAGTGGAGATGCAAGGCCACAAAGAGGTGAAATAGAACAAAGCCTCTGCTCTGTGGGGCCGGGCAAGCAGTGATTGTCAGGGTGGAGAAGCAGGGGCGCTAAAACAAACAAAGCCTCAATAATATGTTAATGGTCTTTTAAAGACCTGTTAAGTACTTTGGTGTTGTTGTCTGTGTGTGCGCGTTGAGGAAGCGGTCTCAACCCGGGCTGAAGGCTGACACAGATAGACACACACACAGTGAGATGACAGAGGGGGAGGGAGAGGGAGGGCAGGAGGGAGAGAGAGATGGAGGGAGGGCAGGAGGGACAGCAGGAGGGAGAGAGATGTATGTAAATGCTGGGTCTGGTGGCTCAGTGGATGAGGGCATCTGCTGCAGGGACCTGTGTGCAACCTCATGGTCACAAGTTATCGTTTTGCTTTAGCCCCGCCCCCTCTGACTCCGCCCCCACCAGTGCGGCCCTCGGCCCCAAACTACACTGTAAATGTAGCCCCTGAGAGAAAGTTTGTGAGTACCCATGATCTAGAGAGAGTAGATGGTCAGTGGATGAACTAAGTGTAACTTTGAAGAGCATGTAACACTGCACCCGCACGTCCGTTCCAGTGTAGGAAAGGCAAGGAAAAGAACTTTTAATTTTGTCCAAATACTACCATAAATAGTAGCAGTAGTTTGTATTGCAAGCACTGCATAGATCCGGTTATTATGGTGGCCACTCCCTACCTCTCTTAATAAGTTTAGTAGTACTCAGTCATTCATGTGTGGATGTATCACTGCCTGTCACTCAATAAAAACCAAAGCACCTAAAGTCATCCCATATATAAGCAAAAACATCCCATGTGAAGTGATAGATAATCAGATTATTTATCTTCTTCAATTTTCCATTTCTAGTACTCATTTCCACTGTAGGGTGAAAGTTAAATTAATTAAGCAGTAGCCCTTGAGTTGTAACAGAGTATTCTCAGTGCCACCCGTAATAGAAAAGTAAGAGATTCACCACCTGCATGTACTGGACGGGTACAGTAACGCAACGGCAACGCAAGTCTAGGTCACTCCTCATGGCGTGCGTCTCTTTTTCTCGGGTGCAAGTTTACCGCGCTGGCATTATGCCGGCTTGCAGAAAATAACGTACCAATTTTCCAAAACAAGAGATAAGAAGAAGAATAAGACTGGTGTACTTTCATAGTCGACTCCAATGGAAGTCCACAGTGCTCATAGAATTTGTTCCTTAAACTCCCACTAATGTTAGAGCAAGGATGAAGAAGTGTGAGGTTAGATAGATACTGGCCTCAATAGTTATGTAATGCGCTTGCAAGTTGCTAGTTGTACTGCAGCACACATTTCTGCTGAATGATTGAGTTAATCTTAAAGAGCATTGGTTACAGACTATGTCTTTCTTTCTTCATATAGGTTCTCCTTCCAAACGAACAAGGAGGAAGGAGCTGGCTAGAGCGGCCCGGCAACGGAGAATCGAGGCCACTGTTGCGGAATATCGGCGGCTGGTGGCCCTGGAGGACGAGGAAAGTGTGCGGTCGACAACAACGACAACGTCGTCCGCATCGGCCTCCGTGGCCCCACCGGCTGCCACCCAGCACAGTGGTCCACCGAGACTGAGCCGGGCTGCCAAAGGCAAACGCCACCGCCGAGCAGCAAGGCCAACAGCTGCTTCTCACAGGCCTTGCACCTGCAAGGCAGTGAAGGCACGCCTGCGCCGCACTACCCTGATGGTGTCCCGCCTTCAGCAGGAGCTCGCCTTGCTCCGCGAGGAGCATGATGCCCTGGCCCAAAAAGTTAACAGCATCCACCCATAGTGTCCCTTGCCCCTTTTTTAGAGACTTTTGGGGGGTGGGAATTGGGAGTTGGGTTTTTGGGGACTTTTGAAGGACAATCGTTGGGGTTAGGGAGGGTCTTGCGGGAGATTATTTTGTTAGGGATATAAATATACTTTTTCAAACTTTATCTGAGCATACCTGTTTTTTACTGCTTGCCTGGTGGGTGGGGGTTTAACGTTGACTGTTTTCCTGAAAGTTTAGTTCCATTTTCTTCCTTTAAGTGTAAATGCCCAAATGTTTTCAACACTAAGTGCCTCTCACAGACTAAGTGAAGTGAATCCAAGAGTCCTAGGACTTTAGTAGTACTACCTTCAGTCTCTCGTCTCTCGTACTAATACTCCATTATACCCCCAAACGCTTATCTTACCTGTAATTTGTGTTTGAAAGTAGGGCTAGGCCCAGGGCTGGCTCCACGGGAAACACCGAATAACGTTGGCAATCTTGGTCGGATAAAATTTCCTCATAGCGGTGGTACTAGTGGTGTGACACAGTGGCAGTTGCATGCCTATGAAAAAAAAGAAAATGAAATCTGGTTTGTCCTCCTGAGCAATTCAACGGTACAACTGAGAATATAGCAGGTGACAGAAGTACAGTAGAGCAGTGCCACATTGTAGCCTAACAAATGGTAAAGTATAACTACTAATTCGGTTGAAGTTCTTTCACATTAGCAATGGTTCTTTGTCAAGCAGAGTAAGAATATATCATCGACAACTGTGGAAAGAAAGAATGCGACAGTACAGGGCCTGTGTGGAATTATTGATAACTATATTCAACATAAGGTCTCTGTAGCCAGATACCCGAGAGCCTTGCTGGTCACTATAAATCCATTCACAACAACACTCAATGGGGTTGGTCTGGAAGGTGTCACGTTTACTCCCCGTGATCCAGTCGATGCAAATATGGTTCCACCTCCAAATGTCACCAACACCCAGAAGTGTAAACACAGGGTGTTCGAGGCATTAGGCGAGGGAGAAAAATAACAAACTAAAATAAAAAATGTGGGATGGGTAAAGGTAGGGTCAGCAGGGAAAGGATACCTGTAAGAGAAGACAAGACAGGCATCAGTGAAGTGATGTCCTAACATACAAGGGTACTCTCATATAGTCTCACTAAATAGTCTGCAAGTCTCCCGCCTACTCATGGGAAATGTAGTTTCATAGTACGGTAGGCGCTTAGGGGCTGCGTAACCTGACAGAAGGTATAGTAGATAGAAAAGGAGAAATTGCTTTTTTTCTAGGTGTCCCCTCACTCACCAGGGTTGCCCCTTGGTGACATGCTTCATCATTGGGGCCATCCCAGTCCTCTACGGCCTGGGGCGTGCTGCGACTTGCGAATTACGTAGGAGCACTTACAAATGACTATGTGTGGTGCAGATAGTGGAGTGGACTAAGTGATGTGTTAAGGGATCAATGTAGAAGCCGAGAGAGAGCAAAGAAATGCAGTCACAGTCAGAGAAAAAGGCAAGGGATACTGTATCTATGTGGTTGTAGTGGTCCTGTTGGAAGTGGTAAGTAAGTTGCCCGCAGAAAAAAAATCCTCCTATTAGCGGCACTCCTCCATTGCAGCCGACGCTTCGTCCACCGATGTTGGTCACCAGAAGACACCCTGTCCACTGCCTGCCTGATGCTGAATTGTGGCTCGCTACTGTGAAGCCTGACTCCATCCTTTTTTCCCCATTGCAGAGACTGAAACCCGGCCTGTAATTCTGCAACGAAAAACAGGAAGTGATATAATATTACAACACCACTGATAAATAAATATAAGGTATGTAGGCTGTGGAGTGCAAAAAGTCACAATTTGTTTTTCCTAGTAGACAGACAGTACAATGTTTTTGAAAGTGCGTACTCTGAGTCACCTTTTGAAGGATAAATAAGTATGGGCAAATTAATGTAGCGGATCTTGCCCCTCAAGCTAGGTGTACTGTAAACTGTGTTTTAGAACAAAAATAGATCTTCCTAGCAGTGCTCCCACCCAAAAAACGAGGCCTAGCAGAAAACTGGAGACAAAACTTACTTTGAAAGTAAAAGTAGGCCGAAGTACCCTAATTACCCATTACCCCCCGTGGATTGCATTCAAACCACTTGCAAGCAACCAAGCAAAAGTAGCCATAGCCAGCATCGCTCCAAGACTCGAAATCCCCCCCACTCAAACACATGCAATAGAAATACTGCTAACCCTAACGAACCCTAAGTTAAGAATAGTGGCAAAGGCTTTCTTTAACTATGCCAAATCCCCCCTTTCCCACCATGGATTTTCTTCAAATGACTTGCAACCAAAATTACACATTCTCACGAGTGCTCTAAGACCCCAGAACTCAGTTTGAAAAATCTAGAACACCCCGATACACATGCAATCCTGCTGCTAGGGCTAACCCTAACGAACCCTAAGTTACAAAAAGTGCCAAAACTAAAGGCTTTTCCGCGCGGATTTTGTCCCAACCACTTCTACCCGGTATTAGACCTTCCCAGGAATGCCCCAAGACCCGGCAACCCACCCGCCAAGAAGCGTAACACCCCCAAACAGGCCAAAAGCAAAATCTCATACTTGCAATATTTCTGGGCCTTCGGTCCAAACGCGCTGCGTAGCTAGGCCATAAGTCGGGGTTGGCACGACGGATTTCCTGAAAAGCAAATGCAATCAAGATTAGAGTGTCCCAGCAGTGCTCCCAGACCACGAAACTCACCCGCAAACAGACGGAACCCCCCCTAAGAGCACCTCAAAGGCAAGCAAGTCATCAAAAACACAAAAAAAATTCCGCCTGGGATTTGGTCCAAAACACTTTTATCCGGTATTAGAGCTTCCCAGCAATGGCCCCAGAGCCGTCAACCCAGGAGAAAACGAGTAGAAGACCCCCAAACAGCCAAAGAGCAAAAGTACAAAAATGGGGACTTAGTCACTTTTTCACAAATTTCCCAAATCACTCCGCGCGCGCTCTGCAGCTAGGCCCTAAGTCCCCTCAGCCACCATGGATTTGCTTCAAACCTCTTGCAAAGTAAAGTATATATAGCCAGCAGTGCTCCCACACCACGAAACTCACCCGCAAACACCAGGAAGCCCCCCAAACAGGCCCCCGAAAACGCTACATAGAGCAAAATGTCAGAAATAGCCCAAAAAAAAATCGGCCTGGATTTTGTCCCAACCACTTCTACCCGGTATTAGACCTTCCCAGGAATGCCCCAAGACCCGGCAACCCACCCGCCAAGAAGCATAACACCCCCAAACAGGCCAAAAGCAAAATCTCATACTTGCAATATTTCTGGGCCTTCGGTCCAAACGCGCTGCGTAGCTAGGCCATAAGTCGGGGTTGGCACGACGGATTTCCTGAAAAGCAAATGCAATCAAGATTAGAGTGTCCCAGCAGTGCTCCCAGACCACGAAACTCACCCGCAAACACCAGGAAGCCCCCCAAACAGGCCCCCGAAAACGCTACATAGAGCAAAATGTCTGAAATAGCCCAAAAAAAATCGGCCTGGATTTTGTCCCAACCACTTCTACCCGGTATTAGACCTTCCCAGGAATGCCCCAAGACCCGGCAACCCACCCGCCAAGAAGCATAACACCCCCAAACAGGCCAAAAGCAAAATCTCATACTTGCAATATTTCTGGGCCTTCGGTCCAAACGCGCTGCGTAGCTAGGCCATAAGTCGGGGTTGGCACGACGGATTTCCTGAAAAGCAAATGCAATCAAGATTAGAGTGTCCCAGCAGTGCTCCCAGACCACGAAACTCACCCGCAAACACCAGGAAGCCCCCCAAACAGGCCCCCGAAAACGCTACATAGAGCAAAATGTCTGAAATAGCCCAAAAAAAATCGGCCTGGATTTTGTCCCAACCACTTCTACCCGGTATTAGACCTTCCCAGGAATGCCCCAAGACCCGGCAACCCACCCGCCAAGAAGCATAACACCCCCAAACAGGCCAAAAGCAAAATCTCATACTTGCAATATTTCTGGGCCTTCGGTCCAAACGCGCTGCGTAGCTGGGCCATAAGTCGGGGTTGGCACGACGGATTTCCTGAAAAGCAAATGCAATCAAGATTAGAGTGTCCCAGCAGTGCTCCCAGACCACGAAACTCACCCAGAAACACCAGGAAGCCCCCCAAACAGGCCCCCGAAAACGCTACATAGAGCAAAATGTCAGAAATAGCCCAAAAAAAAATCGGCCTGGATTTAGTCCCAACCACTTCTACCCGGTATTAGACCTTCCCAGGAATGCCCCAAGACCCGGCAACCCACCCGCCAAGAAGTATAACACCCCCAAACAGGCCAAAAGCAAACTCTCATACTTGCAATATTTCTGGGCCTTCGGTCCAAACGCGCTGCGTAGCTGGGCCATAAGTCGGGGTTGGCACGACGGATTTCCTGAAAAGCAAATGCAATCAAGATTAGAGTGTCCCAGCAGTGCTCCCAGACCACGAAACTCACCCGCAAACACCAGGAAGCCCCCCAAACAGGCCCCCGAAAACGCTACATAGAGCAAAATGTCAGAAATAGCCCAAAAAAAAAATCGGCCTGGATTTAGTCCCAACCACTTCTACCCGGTATTAGACCTTCCCAGGAATGCCCCAAGACCCGGCAACCCACCCGCCAAGAAGTATAACACCCCCAAACAGGCCAAAAGCAAACTCTCATACTTGCAATATTTCTGGGCCTTCGGTCCAAACGCGCTGCGTAGCTGGGCCATAAGTCGGGGTTGGCACGACGGATTTCCTGAAAAGCAAATGCAATCAAGATTAGAGTGTCCCAGCAATGCTCTCAGACCATGAAACTCACCCACAAACAGACGGAACCCCCCCTAAGAGCACCTCAAAGGCAAGCAAGTCATCAAAAACACAAAAAAATTTCCGCCTCGGATTTGGCACAAACCACTTTTAGTGCTTCCCAGCAATGGCCCCAGACCCGTCAACTCACCTGCAAAGAGGTAGAACAACACCCCCACAAGTGCTGAGTCTTTCTTCATTGGGCGTAAACCAGCCCTCTGCTTTGATGGAAATAGGAGTCTGGAGGAGGAGGATAGAGGAGCATGTTCTTCTGAACTTGTGAACCTGAGGAATGCAGACTGCGGCACCTTCAAATAAATTAGCAAACAAGTGAAGACAGTTCTGCTGATGGGCTTGTCTTTGTGATTATCTGATTAAAGTTTGAATTATATTAACTGTGCACAACAAAGAAAGACAGACACACAGGAATAAAAGTGAATAAGGATGAAAAAGAAAGTTATTGATTCGTTGTCTCATTTTCAGGGCTCGAAGTCGGAATCACGGTCCAGGAATAAGAATAAGGCTTCGTCATCATACTCTGCGAATTCAGCCCGGGTGAGGTCAGTGCCACCTGACAGAGTAGAAATTCCCTCATCTATGGTGCTGGCCACCTCCTCTTCATCCGGCACGCTCTCTCGTACTCTTATATCTGGTGGTATGAGGTGCTGATTCATCTTGATCATTGTTAACCTCTCCACATTTTTGGGCGAGAGGCGGCTCCGTTTGGGAGTTACAATCCCACCAGCCGCACTGAAAACCCGTTCAGAAGACACACTTGCGAGTGGGCAAGACAAGTAGTTTAAAGCCAGGTTGGTGAGCTGTGGCCACAATTCTTTTTTCCCATGCCAATACGCCAATGGGTCAGAATTAACATAGACCTCTGTGGAGTCATTCAGATAGTCCTTCACCATCGACTCAAGGTCCTCCTCCAAGGTTCCTCCACTTTGCGTAGCTCTTGCTGTGCCTCTGGCCTTTTGAGAACCAAACCCACGCAGAGCTAGCCAATCCTCTTCAGCCTCCAATGTTTCTGCTGCCTTTCGTGCAGATGATGCGGTTGCCGGTGTCTTTAACGGCTGAGAGGTCACTTGTGCCACAGCCACAGGTGCAGAAGTGGATTGTTTTGACTGGGGATGGCCTGCTGATGTACTGCCATTTCCTTCAATTTCCAGCCGTTCTGTTTCAAACTTCTTGGCTGACAAGGCTAGCCAACGTTTGTACTTTGTAACATCTTCATCAGCAAAAGGAAAGAATGCTCTGCCTGCCAGCGCCTTTTTGTAGCGTGGATCCAGAATAGTAGCACAAATGTAATGCTGTTCTGAGTGGATCTTTTGAAGACGTTCATCACCTTGTAGGAGCTCTAATAATGTCTCAGCCAGAAGCAAAGAGTCTTTCTTTTTGTCATCTTTTCGAAACACAGAACACACCTCCTTCAGTTGGTCCTCCAGCATGTACAACAATGGGATAGCTTTTCCCAAATTAGAGTCCTCCTTGCTGACTGCACGTGTGAAGACCTCAAAAGGACGAAGCATGCGTGTTAGGCTTTCAACTATGTTCCATTGCGGCCCACCCATCCTCAGCTCCTCTATACCCTCTTTCAAGAAAAATTGATCGAGTTGCGTATACTGCTCATACAGACGCTCAAGCATGTAGAAGGTTGAGTTCCAACGTGTTACCACCTCCTGGATGAGTGCTTTCACTGGCATTTGACTTTGATATAGCATGCTCCTCAGCTGCTTGCGGGCCTTAAAAGAATGCCTGAAATGCTTGCAAATTTTTCGGCAGTTGTCCAATACACTGTACGCTGCACTGCGTTTATTACCCAAGAATTTTTGGACAACCAGGTTTATACAGTGCGCCAAACACGGCACTCTGAAATAGTAACCGTCCCTCATGGCCTTAACTATATTGGAGCCATTGTCTGTGGAAACATAACCAACCTTGCGTTTTAGTGGGGACAGACAGTTAAGGACCTTTGTGTTAAAGACATCCAAAATGTTTTCTGCTGTGTGACGTTTCTCCAAACCAAACATGGCTAGTGTTGCATGTTTCCGAGCACCTTTAAAAACAATGTTAGTGTCAACACCTGAGTTTAGCTTTGCTTTAGCCCCTGAAAAAGAGACCCAGTGTGCAGTGATGCACATGTAATCAGCGCCTGCGCCACTGGTCCACATGTCTGTTGTCAGATGTATAGTGTGAACAGCACTCTTCTCCAAAGCTGCCCCAATCAACTTCAGAACATCTTCATGTAGTGCTGGAACCGCAACTCGGGCAAAATAGAACCGGCTAGGAACCTTCCATTTAGGGCAGAGCACTGTCACTAATTCTAGAAAACCAACCCCTTCTACAAAAGAAAAAGGGAGAAGGTCCAGAGCTAGCATTTTAGCCAGCTTAGTGTTATACAGACGGGTCATTGGGTGGTTGCGTTCATATTGCGCTTCTGTAAACAACATCTTTTTAATGTTGCCCTGGACCAATGATTTACGGGATGATGATGATCTCTTCGACCCAGTTACGCTCGCTGATGAACTTTTCCGCATTGATGTCTCACTCTCTCCCACACTCTTAGTGTGGCTCCCATGGGGTGTGCTGCTGACATGGGAACTGGGTGTAAGTGAAGTGTTTGAATCGTCTTCTTCTACCTCCTCGTCATCAGCAGATGACAAATCAACGTTTTCATTACGTGCAATTCCGGCTTTCTTGACCGCCTCTAGGTGCGGAAACCATTCGACAGGGTGCCTTCTCTCAAGATGACCTCTCTGGCCTCCGGTACCATAGTTAGAACCAAGCTTACCACGACTATATCGAAGCTTACAAAGGCTACAAATGGCTACGTTTTCCTTTTTTGGGCAAACACTAAAGAAGTCCCAAACTGGAGACTTGAAATGTCTTCGGGGGCCGGAGGAGGCGGCGATACTGGTGGTGGTGGTCCTGCTGCTAATGACAGATGAAGTGGAGGATGTGGATTGCCGAACTTCAGTACGTTTTGCACTTTCACCACCACGAATTGAGGTCGAGGACGAGGTGGGTACCTTCTTGCGAGGAAGAAATATGGAAGCGGTAGGTTTTGGTGTACTACTTAACTCCAAATCTAATGATTCCATTTCCATTGCCTCCTCGCCGACATCATCATCACGCTCAGCAGCTTCTCGGGATAGGGTCAAAATGTCTCTTTGCTGCATGCCCGGTGGGGCTGCAGTGACCTTTGTGATGACTGCCTCGTCGTCATCGTGAGAGGCTTCATCACCAGCAGTATCTGTCACTTCTTGTTGAGCCTCATCACACTCCATAGGTTTGAGTTTTTGGACGACCTTCCTTTTACGCTTAGGTACCGGTGGCAGATCATGGTGTGCCTCTGCCTCACTGTCAGACCGCAGTTGTCGTGGTTCCCAAGACAGATCACTTGCACCAGAACGAGGTGGGCTTGAAGAAGATGTAGACACCCCCCTTGATCTTTTCCTTGCTAGGGATGTGGAAGACAATGAATGATCATCAGGAGGAGTGGCTTCCAATGATACCTCAGCTTCATTGTCGATTTCCAAATGTGCCCCTACTTCGGGAGGAACAACTATTGTGGGCACTTGTGAACGTCCATGCACCTTTGCTTGCGCATCTCCTTTTGCTGCCTCTCCTTCCACATGTACTTGGGCGTGTACTTGCACATGGTGTTGTTGTTGCGGCTGTGGTTGTTCAACACTTGTCAGATGAGTTACAACAACCTGTGTTGATTCAGGGACATTGCTGCTACTTTCTTGCGATGAGCCAACATCACTGGTCGATGGTGATTGGAGAAGTACACTGACTGCCTCTGAAGCACTCAAGGGCTTTGACTTAAGTTGGCGTGGTGGTGGAGGCACTGAACCCAATGGAGCAGGGGTGCTGCTCTCAGGTTGGTCCCCAGCAGATCCTGCTGCTGCAGGCGTACTTTTTTTTTTGCTCCCAAAAAAAGTGGCGGGTGGCACACCAGCCTCCTTGGTAACTTGCTTCTTCTGCTCCTTACTAGCAACTTTCTTGCTAGAGGAGCTACGGAGAACTTTCTTTGGGGCCATCTTCTTCAGAGCAGGTCAGACAGCAGGCCGCAGTTGCACGAATTGTAGAGTTGTCTGAGGCCAGACGTGACGTCGCGTGACGTTATGCTGCACACACACACCGCTGCAGGACTTCTTCCTGGCACTGGTGGTTCTCTTGAGTCTTGTGCACCTAAAAAAAATGGAAGACAGAGGAACATCAGTTCAGTTATAGAGCACAAAAAAATCGAAAAACACTGCAAAATCAGCACAATCCCAATCCATCCATGCCCTCCATGATGTTTAAATTCAAGACAACCCACAGAAAGACTAGGCCCATGCAAGACTCACTACCCCTGGGCATAAATAAAGGTTGAAAAATAGGCAAAATGGTTGGAGGCCTAACAACAAAGCCTGCATTCAAAATGGCCACTTGCCTGCCAGCACATGGCCAGTGCCTGTAGCTGCACTCAAAATGGCCACCAGCCACATGGCATGTCCCTCCCCATGAACACCCCCAAAAATCGAAAAACACTGCAAAATCAGCACAATCCCATTCCATCCATGATGTTTAAATTCAAGACAGCCCACAGAAAGACTAGGCCCCATGCACCACTCACTACCCCTGGTCAAGGCCCCAACAACAGGTCAAAAATCGAAAAACACAAAATTTTACAAAAAAAAAAAATTGAAAAACACAGAAAAATCAGCACAATCCCAATTCATCTATGGCCTCCATGATGTTTAAATTCAAGACAACCCACAGAAATACTAGGCCCATGCAAGACTCACTACCCCTGGCATAAATAAAGGTTGAAAAGTAGGGAAAATGGTTGGAGGCCTAACAACAAAGCCTGCATTCAAAATGGCCACTTGCCTGCCAGCACATGGCAAGTGCCTGTAGCTGCACTCAAAATGGCCACCAGCCACATGGCATGTCCCTCCCCATGAACACCCCCAAAAATCGAAAAACACTGCAAAATCAGCACAATCCCATTCCATCCATGATGTTTAAATTCAAGACAGCCCACAGAAAGACTAGGCCCCATGCACCACTCACTACCCCTGGTCAAGGCCCCAACAACAGGTCAAAAATCGAAAAACACAAAATTTTACAAAAAAAAAAAATTGAAAAACACAGAAAAATCAGCACAATCCCAATTCATCTATGGCCTCCATGATGTTTAAATTCAAGACAACCCACAGAAATACTAGGCCCATGCAAGACTCACTACCCCTGGCATAAATAAAGGTTGAAAAGTAGGGAAAATGGTTGGAGGCCTAACAACAAAGCCTGCATTCAAAATGGCCACTTGCCTGCCAGCACATGGCAAGTGCCTGTAGCTGCACTCAAAATGGCCACCAGCCACATGGCATGTCCCTCCCCATGAACACCCCCAAAAATCGAAAAACACTGCAAAATCAGCACAATCCCATTCCATCCATGATGTTTAAATTCAAGACAGCCCACAGAAAGACTAGGCCCCATGCACCACTCACTACCCCTGGTCAAGGCCCCAACAACAGGTCAAAAATCGAAAAACACAAAATTTTACAAAAAAAAAAAATTGAAAAACACAGAAAAATCAGCACAATCCCAATTCATCTATGGCCTCCATGATGTTTAAATTCAAGACAACCCACAGAAATACTAGGCCCATGCAAGACTCACTACCCCTGGCATAAATAAAGGTTGAAAAGTAGGGAAAATGGTTGGAGGCCTAACAACAAAGCCTGCATTCAAAATGGCCACTTGCCTGCCAGCACATGGCAAGTGCCTGTAGCTGCACTCAAAATGGCCACCAGCCACATGGCATGTCCCTCCCCATGAACACCCCCAAAAATCGAAAAACACTGCAAAATCAGCACAATCCCATTCCATCCATGATGTTTAAATTCAAGACAGCCCACAGAAAGACTAGGCCCCATGCACCACTCACTACCCCTGGTCAAGGCCCCAACAACAGGTCAAAAATCGAAAAACACAAAATTTTACAAAAAAAAAAAATTGAAAAACACAGAAAAATCAGCACAATCCCAATTCATCTATGGCCTCCATGATGTTTAAATTCAAGACAACCCACAGAAATACTAGGCCCATGCAAGACTCACTACCCCTGGCATAAATAAAGGTTGAAAAGTAGGGAAAATGGTTGGAGGCCTAACAACAAAGCCTGCATTCAAAATGGCCACTTGCCTGCCAGCACATGGCAAGTGCCTGTAGCTGCACTCAAAATGGCCACCAGCCACATGGCATGTCCCTCCCCATGAACACCCCCAAAAATCGAAAAACACTGCAAAATCAGCACAATCCCATTCCATCCATGATGTTTAAATTCAAGACAGCCCACAGAAAGACTAGGCCCCATGCACCACTCACTACCCCTGGTCAAGGCCCCAACAACAGGTCAAAAATCGAAAAACACAAAATTTTACAAAAAAAAAAAATCGAAAAACACAGAAAAATCAGCACAATCCCAATTCATCTATGGCCTCCATGATGTTTAAATTCAAGACAACCCACAGAAAGAATCAGTCCACCCACCACTGAGTACCCCTGGGAAAAGGCCCCAAAACAGCCCAAAAATCGAAAATCCCAAAATTTTAGTTGCAGCAACTGTAATGCCCCAAACAAACTTACTTGTAAAATTTCTAATCCAACAGTGATCCAAAGAAAGTCAAAAAGGCCTCAAATCCAAAGATCCAGCAGCATCCACAAAAGGTAATCCTTCCAGGTCCACATCCGAATGAAAAGTGACCAGGAGATGGACAAAGCACTGGGAGGAGCCTGCTGAACAGGAACAGGAAGTTGAAGACTATGGGGCACTTCCTTCCTCCCACCCCCCTGCCCCCCTCCCCAAAATGGACTCCTCGCTAAAAAAGTGCAGGCAAATGTCAAACTAAGGAGTTATTCACATAAAAATCATCATTTCTAGAAGGTTTATGCTGCTTGCTGGTGGATTTCTTGTGCAGAATTGCAAATTTATATTTTCGCGCGCCGCATCTCAAATCTCGCAATTTGCGAAGTACCGCGAGACGTGATCTCGCCGTACTCGCGTTGACAAACTCTCGCTGGCAAGCCGCGATGACGTAATCGCGCTCGCCAATTCCCGCGGGATCACACAGCAAGATCCAAAATGGCGCAGCACTCGCAAACTATCGAAAAAAACAACTCGGCAAACGATGATAAACGCCGCGCGCCGCAAAAATTGTATCACCAACGCCGCGCGCCGCCAAAAAAATCCGCTGCGTGCGAATTTGCGGATTTTGCGGGAAATCCGCAAATCTCGCGGATTGCGGATTTCCCGAAAATCCGCAAAATCCGCGAGCGGAACGGATTTTCCGCCCACGCTTAACTGACACACAGGAGCTAAAACAAAGAACAGCTGAACACATGTCTTGGAAGCTTCATGGAGGCAGCCGGCCCTCTGTGAGGGGAGCAGCAAGGAGGGGACGCCCCAACCAATCAAGCGCAACTGCTCACAACCTACTGTACGATTACAACACAGGCCAAAGGGCAGAGCTAGGTCTTTTCGCATTACGTAGGGTGAGCAGTGTGTGAGCATGCTGGGTGAACAGTGTGTGAGTATGCAGGGTGAGCAGTGTGTGAGCGTGCAGGGTTAACAGTGTGTGAGTGTTTAGGGTGAGCATTGTGAGTGTATAGGGTGAGCATTGTGAGTGGGTAGGGTGAGCAGTGTGTGAGTGTGTAGTGTATGAGTGTGCGGTGAACAGTGTTAGTGTGTAGGGTGAACAGTGTGAGTGTGCAGGGTGAATATTGGGTGAGTGTGTAGGGTGAACAGTGTATGAATGTGCAGGGTAGGAACACTCGAAATAAGTCCACGCATAACACCAAACACATAAGACCACACACATAAGACCCCACACATAAGACCCCACACATAAGACCCCACACACTCACCACCACACACTCAGTGCAAACTCACACACTCACCACCACACACTCACCACCACACACAACCACACACGCAAGCACATACACACAAGCACACCGTCAGTGCAAACTTTCACCAGACACAGACACCATAAGTTGTCTGTGCAGGCTTCCACCAGGCACACACCACCAGACGTCAGTGCACGCTTTCACCAGGCACACACACCACCAGCCGTCAGTGCACACTTTCACCAGGCACACACACCACCAGCCATCAGTGCACACTTTCACCAGGCACACACAGCACCAGCCGTCAGTGCACGCTTTTACCAGGTACACACACCACCAGCCGTCAGTGCACGCTGCCACCAGGCACACACACCTCCAGCCGGCAGTGCACGCTTCCACCAGGCACACACACCACCAGCGATCAGTGCACACATCAATTGTTAATGCATCCACAGTTAACTATTGTAGCAATCGCAGTATGGACCACTTTACTTTTAAACATATTCATCTAAAGCGCAGCATGCCACTATTGCTACAATTCCAATCCAACCCACATAATTCCACTACACATCACATGTATACACTCCATATTGCATGGCTAAAAGACATTGCCATTTACAATGCCATTAGCTCAAACTCAAATAAATCCGAGACCTATTGCATTTCCAATCAATCAATCAATCAATCAATCAGTGACATTTATAAAGCGCACTACCTACCCGTAGGGTCTCAAGGCGCTGGGGGTGGGGGGGGGGGGTGCCGCTACTGCTCGAACAGCCAGGTCTTCAGCTTCTTCCTGAAGGAGAGGTGGTCTTGGGTCAGGCGCAGGTCGGTCGGGAGGGAGTTCCAGGTCTTGGCGGCCAGGTAGGAGAAGGACCTTCCTCCTGTAGTCGCTCTTCGGATGCGGGGGACGGCGGGGAGGGCGTGGTTGGCTGATCGGAGGTGGCGTTTGGGAGCGTAGAAGTTGATTCGGCTGTTGAGGTAGCTCGGTCCTTGGTCGTGTAGGGCTTTGTGTGCGTGGGTGAGGAGGCGGAAGGTGATTCTTTTGTTGACGGGGAGCCAGTGAAGGTCTCTCAGATGTCCGGAGATGTGGCTGGTTCGTGGGATGTCGAGGATGAGTCTGGCTGAGGCGTTCTGGATCCGCTGGAGTCTCTTCTGGAGCTTGGCGGTGGTACCGGCGTAGAGGGCGTTGCCGTAGTCCAGTCGGCTAGTGACGAGGGCCTGGGTGACGGTCTTCCTGGTCTCGGTGGGGATCCACCAGAAGATCTTCCGTAGCATGCGTAGGATGTTGAAGCATGCCGAGGAAACGTTGTTGACTTGCCTGGTCATGGAGAGGGAGGAGTCCAGGATGAAGCCCAGGTTGCGTGCATGGTCTGTTGGTTTGGGTGCGGTGCCCAGGGCGGGAGGCCACCAGGAGTCGTCCCAGGCGGAGGGTGAGGAGCCCAGGATGAGGACCTCCGTCTTGTCCGAGTTCAGTTTCAGGCGGCTGGTCGTCATCCACTCGGCTACCTCTTTCATCCCTTCGTGCAGGTTGGCTCTGGCGGCGGCGGGGTCGTTGGTCAGGGATAGGATCAGCTGGGTGTCGTCGGCGTAGGAGATTATGTTGAGGTTGTGTTGGCGTGCGATGGCCGCGAGGGGGCTCATGTAGACGTTGAAGAGGGTGGGGCTCAGAGAGGATCCTTGAGGGACGCCGCAGATGACTTCGGTGGCTTCTGACTTGTACGGTGGTAGGCGGACTCTCTGTGTTCTTCCGTCGAGGAAGGAGATGACCCATTCCAGCGCCTTGTCCTGGATTCCGACGTTGCTGAGGCGCTGTACTAGGGTGCGGTGGCAGACCGTGTCGAATGCCGCGGAGAGGTCTAGGAGGATGAGGGCCGCTGTTTCTCCGTTGTCCATCAGGGCTCGGATGTCGTCGGTGGCGGCGATGAGGGCGGTCTCGGTGCTGTGATTGGCTCGGAAGCCGGACTGTGAGGGGTCGAGGGATCCATTCGACTCGAGGAAGGCGGCCATCTGCTTGTTTAATGTTGTTTGATTCAGGCTCAAACAAGAAATTATGCCCAAATCACGAATTTGGAAATGAATTAACTCTTATACAATAATCTCACAATCCATGTTGTGAAACTTATAATGACGTGTTATTATTGCACCACGTTAATAACACATGATGTGGTATTAGTATTTTCTAGGCACCGGCTTAAGGACAGCCCTTTAACGAGTCCTTAAATCGGTTCACATTAACTTTTTCCATTTTTAGGGCTTAAAAGCGCAGATGTGCAATGTTCTATAAAACGTTTCGAAGAGAGCATAATAGGTGTTAATTACATTGCTTTTTTCTCATGGTGCCAGACCGTCGCAGTGATGAACATGTAGTGCTGTGGTTTCCGCAGGCGCCCCAGCGAAGAAAGGTCTAGTTTTCACCTACTGCATGAAAACAAAGGTGAAAGAAATATTGGAAAGAGACTGGCTGAAATATTTGAAAGACTTTTCAAAAGTGAGTGTACACAGTTCTAGCTCAAGAAATTATCCTACATAGGATGAGCTGGCCTCTTTGTTAGATGTGGAAATGTGGCCGTTTGTGGGCGCAGGTTTTGGAGGTGCGAAGAACAAACGTCCAAATGCTCGTACAGTAAGTACCAATACAAGGAAAAGTCTACACTATTATCAATACACTCTTGAATAGTAAAATAGTATTAACATCAAGAACTTACTTTTAACCTCGTCATAAGCTGGCTACTTGTAGAAAACCTGTAACAAATGTGGCTCGTGCAGAGCATTACATCAGCAAAGAAAATAGTGTTGAAAAACTGGAAATCCCCTATTGATCGCCTTGCCAACACTTGGAGTCACTGTAAGACTCCAAAAATCTTATTTACTAACATCCACGATGCAAAATGCTAGTAGATATTTACAAAGCCACGCAAGAGGCGATTTGCACTACCTTGTGTGGCTTTGTCAAGAAATGTAACGCAACGCAGCAGCTTGCGCTGTATTGCATTACATTTCATCCTGGGGGCATTCCATGGCAGGAGCAAGGGCATTCCAGTGAATCCAGTCTTGCTTTTCACGCTGCCCCAGATTTACAAACGTTTGTAAACCTGGTATTGGGGGAAATTACATCTTTCCTGTTTTCTCTTCCTATATGTGCTTCATTCTACAGCACACATGGAGAGGAAATGCTTAGAGGAATTGTTTTTGTGCAGAAGGTATCCCTACTTGCTGAAAACAATTCTTGTAATGCAGTTATCCTGTGCTACTTTGGCACTAGGCTGCCTGAAGTGCGCCAGCACTAATAGGGAGCAGATGAGCACCATATCTGGCACATTTCTGCTCGCTCCCTTTCAGCACAGCAAGTTGCCTTAATATAGTGCATTGCGTGAAAGTTTGTAAATATGGCCCTCACTGTCCAAGATGCATCCTGAAGCTTCTACCACTTTACTTATGTCTAGCCATCTGAAACAGAACATTTATTTATTGAACACTAAAAAAAGCATATGGATACTTCTTAAACACTGTAGAGCAATCGCCATTATGTCCTGACATAGCAACACAGACTTTTCTCATTTTCTGCGACTTCTTCCCAGACTTGCGAAGAAAAGCAACTTATCATTCTTAGTCAGTGATTAGCCATACCCACATCAGACCAATCTTATCCATACACCTAGATGTCAGACTTAATAAAGAGAACAACATACAAAATTGTGATTCTGGTCACAGAACTAGTAAATGAAACTGGAACTTCCTTAGAGAGATTTTGCAGAATTTTCAGTTGTAGTTGATGGGAGCAAAAATTATGTTATTTTTTTATTTTTTTTATTGACATTTTAATTACAAATACAGAGAGAGAGAAACATAAGCACTGTATTACATGATGATTACATGCATCAGCAGGATTCAGATAATGACAATATATCATGAGCCGGTTGTGACAGCATGCCAATGTTCTCTCCCAATGAGAACAGGGAGTTCACAACAAAAGAAGGAAGGAGGTAGGAAGGGGGAAGGAAAGAGGCCACTCAGCAAAGTCAAAGTGGACCTGGATCCTCCAATTGTGATACTAGCCAGGCCACCGAAAGCGCCTTGGCTATGCTCAACATGCAATAAACCTGAACAAGACCACTCAAGACAGCGCAGCATCATTCATGATCTGTCACCATTACAGCAGAAGAAATGCCATCTCTGACCCTTCCAGCCCGTGCACCTAAGTATAGCTCCCCGGGGGACAAAATGTCCGTAGGAGAAGACCTCACTAACATCAACTCCCAAAATGCTGTTGGATTATCTTGACTGTGTGCTGCATCTTTGAACCAAGCATCCTTTTGTGGAACTGGGCGGTGCCCCAATTCATTGCTATTTGCCTCTTAGCCAGCTTTCGCCACTCTAGGAGTACCTCCTTTATACATCCCAGCAGCACAACTCAGGGCTGTGATATTGTGAGCAGTCTAGTAGTTGGGATGGGAGGATTTACGGGGTGGAGGAAGAGGAGGGGCCACGAAAGGAAAGGGCAGTTAGAGTAGGGACAGGGAGCTGTAAGGAGCACATGAATAAAGCTCTTGATAAAAGAAGTTAGTGTCTGTCATCATTTGAACCACAACACTACAGCTGGTGACGAGGGTGGGATGGTGCAGTCTGCCACCCACAGAAACCCACGAAGAAGCGTCCCTGTCCCTAGCAGCGTGATAGAAGAAAACGCTGTCGAGACACGTGGGTCTGAAGCGAGGAGTTTCCCTGATCGTACCTGGATGCTCTCGAGGTTCCAGAAGCGTCGAGGTATCAAAGAAACGCGACTGCATGATGAAAGTAGCTGCCGGTGAGTCCAGGAGAACGTGTATGCCTCGAAAGAATGACTGAGAGTGAAGTCTTGTGGGGGCTGAGAGTTCAAGAACAGCGGCCATCATAAAGTCAGGCAGCTTTCAGGACAACCTCCACGTGCTGGCGGCCATTTTAAAGTAAGGCAGCACAAGGCCTAAGCAAATAAGCATTGATAATTGCAAAACAAGCATTGGACAGTGCAAAAAAAAGCATTGATAAGTACAAAACAAGCATTAGACCATGCAAAAACAAGCGTTGACAACCGCAAAGACAAGTGGTGGCAAGTACAAATCAAGCACCGATAAAAGTTCTCTAGCGCTCGCAAGTGAAAGGTGACTCGTGCACGCCAGCCCAGGTATGTCAAACTCACCGAGCCGAGGTGGCGGAGGTGCCGCGATGGCAAGTACAGCGGCAGCGGCAGTGGTCCCAGCCGTGACTTGAGTATCGCACCTGCGCCCACCGGAACCACTGACCCTGGTGGCGGGCGGAAGCATGGGCCCCAGATGGCAGGAGTGGCTCAAGGATTTCGAGGACTACATTGAAGGTTCGAAAGTCACGGGGATAGAGACAAATTAATTGTACTGCGCAATCTGGTAGGCAAAGAGATCTGCAAATTGATCAAGGAACTACCGACCGATGAGAAAGGAACTTATGACAAAGTGCGAGATGCGTTGAGCAGAAAATTCGTGCATAAAAGGAATGTGGACTACGAGAGATATGTATTTCATCAAGCGCGGCAAGACAAGGAAGAAATGATGAGCACATTCATATCCAGACTGCGCCGGTTGTCTCAGTATTGCAACTTTGACACCTTCTCGACAGAGGATGCCATCCGGGTGAGAGTCATTGAGGGCTGTCATTCAGAAACGCTCCGGAGGCGACTACTAAGAAAAAACCATGACCTCGAAGAAATAGAGGAAATGACCAGAGTGTATGACCAAGCGGAGGAGCATGCCAAGCGCATGGAAACCGGGCGCAATGAGAGAAGAGAGCAAGCATACTGGACGCAGACCAACAGCACTAGCAGAAAATCAAGTGAGCGACAGAGAAGGTCCAGACCAGCGTCCCGTCACCAACAGAAAAGTCGCCGACGCTATGCATCGAGGAGAATTGACAGGAAGCCAGAATATGTAAGAAAGACAGAAAGGTCGCGGGAATGCTATCGATGTGGATATGATTTTCCCCATACAGACGTGTGTCCAGCAATGGGGCAGCAATGCTGGAAATGTGGACGGAAGAATCATTTCGAGGCAATGTGCGGAGTGTACAGCAAAGAAAGAAGGAGTGAAACAACAAGGTCGTCTCGCCCAGATGCCAAGCGACATCATGCCAAGGCTGTACAGGACAGAGCAATATCCTCTTCTGGTTCGTCGCACTCCAGGAGGGAGTCACGTAAATCCCAGTGGACAAGAAGGTCCTCGAGACGGTCAACGTCCCGGGAATCGAGATCAACATCTCAGGAGTCAGTTTATACAGATGAATATATCTGCATGGTAGCAGATCCGGACCAGCTGAAGAAATATCCGCCACTAGACATCTAAGTGGGGTCATATGCGGCAAAATTTGTGTTAGGCAGTGGTGCATCCTTGAACTACATGCCCGTAACAGAATACAACAAAATGAGGCCACCACCCGTCCTTAGCTCAGCACATGTTAGGGTGTTAACCTGGATGGCAAAGAAACCACTTCCATGCCTGGGGAAGTTTGCAACAGCACTCAAGCATGAGACTACCTCAGTGTCGGCGTTCATCCACGTCATAGACGGTCCGGAGGCTGATTGTCTCCTCAGCCTGCCTACAGCGGAATGCCTCAGACCGGTTGAAATCTTATATCGGGTCAGTGATGATCCAGACATTGCCCGTAAGTTCCCCAAGTTGTTCACCGGGCTAGGGAAGATGAACAAATGTCTGATTCGTTTGCACATCAATGATCAAGTACGCCCTGTTGCTCAACATCCAAGGCAGGTGCCTTTTCACTTACAACAGGCTGTGGAGAATGAAATTCAGGAACTTTTACAGGCTGACATCATTGAGAAAACGGATGGTCCCACACCATGTGTGTCAACAGTGGTCATAGTTCCGAAGAAGGGCACCCCTGACAAGGTACGGTTGTGTGTGGACATTAGGCTCCCCAATACAGCCATAGAAAGAGAGCGGCACCCAGGACCTCACCTGAGTGATATGATTTTGGCATTAAATGGTGCCAGGGTATTCTCTAAACTTGACCTAAACAAGGGATACCATCGGCTGGAATTACACGAAAAATCAAGGTGTATCACAACTTTTGCCACCCATCTGGATTTGTTCAGATATAAGAGACTGAGCTTCAGTATCTCATCCGCAGCCGAAATATTCCAGGAGGTCATCCGTCAGACGATCAAGCACATACCTAATTCACTGAACTATAGTGATTATATCCTGGTATATGGGTCAAACACACAGGAACATGATCAAGCTCTGGATCGAGTATGCCATGCTCTCCTAGAAGCCAAGTTGACCCTCAATAAGGACAAGTGTGAATTCCATCAGTCCACCCTCAAGTTCTTTGGACATGTGTTCTCAGGGGCTGGGATGAAGCCTGACCCCGAGAAAGTGACAGCGCTCAACGCCACCAAGAGCCCATCAAGACGTTAGTGACGTCAGATCATTTCTGGGCATGGCAAGCTACTGCTCTAGATACATCAAGGACTACGCCACTATCAGTCACCCACTCCGTACCCTCACCAAGCAAGGACAACCGTTTGTGTGGAGCTCTCAGTGTGAGCGGGCGTTTCAGGAGATCAAGCAGGCAGTGGAATCGGCGGACAATTTAGCCTATTTTAATCCCAAAAGAAAGACAGAAATAACCGTGGATGCTAGTCCCGTGGGCCTGGGTGCTATTCTGGCTCAATATGACAACGACACTGATCGGCGACACATTGTGGTGTACGCCAGTCGCAGCCTGACAGACACCGAGAAAGCTTATTCTCAACCCGAGAAAGAGAGCTTAGCGGTCGAGTGGGCCTGCGAGCATTTCCACATATTCATTTATGGTAAATATTTCACCATGATAACGGATCACCAAGCACTTGTCACCATCTTCGGTAATCCCAAAGCCAAGATGCCACCTCGCATTGAAAGGTGGGGATTACGCTTACAGGAGTATACGTATACAATCATCCATAAGCCCGGAAAAGCAGAAAATCCGGCGGACTATATGTCCAGACACCCTCAGGCATCTCAGTTTTCACTTCCGTCGATAGCTGAGGAATACATCCACTTTGTGGTAGGTGTGGCCCGACAACCGGCAGTTCCATTGGACGCAAAACTGGAAGCTACTGCACAGGACAACACTCTTCAGAAAGTAGTGCGACGCCTGCACACACATCGCTGGAGACATGACAGCGAGGAGGAACAGAGTGATCCGCCACTCCAGCAAGAGATGCAGGCTTTCCGACACGTCAGTGAAGAGTTATCTGCTACCGCGGAGGGACTTCTATTGAGAGACCATCGGATCGTCATTCCGAGGCAGTTGCGTCAAGGTGTTGTTAATCTTGCCCATGAAAGTCATCGGGGAGTAGTGGCAACCAAGAGAGCACTCCGGGAGCGAGTCTGGTTTCCCCAACTTGATCAAATGGTGGAGCTCACGTTAAAGGATTGCCCCCAGTGTCAACTAGTGAAGTCTGGAGATTCCCCAGCTCCCCTTCAAATGACCAAGTTATCTAGTGGGGTATGGCAAGAGCTTGCAATGGATTTCTATGGCCCTCTCCAGTCAGGCAGGTACGTTGTGGCTATCATGAATGAGTACTCGAGATTCCCGATAGCCCAGTTTGTGTCATCTACCAATGCCTCCAGCACAATTGCTGTGCTAGACGAGGTGTTTGCTGCCTGGGGTGTTCCCAAGAAGCTAAAGACAGACAATGGTCCTCCTTTTAACGGACATGAGTTCAGTGAGTTTGCAAAGCATCTCAATTTTCGACATAGGAAGGTCACGCCTCTGTGGCCACAAGCCAATGGTACCATTGAACGATTTATGGGCACCTTAAAAAAGACTTTCCTACAAGCTACTCTAGAGAAAAAGGACTTACAAGTGGCTCTCAATGAGGTCTTAAGAGCCTATCGGACAACACCACATGCTACTACCGGAAAGTGTCCTGCCACTCTCATGTTGGGGCGACCCATCCGAACGAGGATCCCAACCTGGGAAGGAGCTCTGAGACCGGTGTCTCCAACGCGCATACATCGAGAACTCTCGGTCGCTGAATAAGCTGGCAAGGACAAAATGAAAGTGTATGCCGACACGAAACGGAGAGCCAAGGTTCCATCTCTTCACACCGGGGATTGTGTGGTGGTCAAACAGTAGCAGTCGAAGAAAACGGACTGTAGGTTTAAGGAGGAACCATTGACTATCACTCATCAGAAAGGCACCATGATCACTGCTGAGTCTGCCAACAGACGGATCACTCGAAATGTGTCCCACTTTCAGAGATGTACCCCGGCCATGAAGGAGATACTCGATGGAGATCTGGTTCAACAAGAGGCAGAAGGACTAAATCCTTCAATTCCACTCCAGAGACCTGATCGACAGGCAGAGGTTGTGTCTGCAGAATTTAGAATAAACCTCCGACCTCGAATAGACATTCATAAGCCCAAGAGACTGATTGAAGAACTATAATCAAGTCAGTTGTGTTTCTGTTGTAACAAAGGGGGAGATGTGATATTGTGAGCAGTCTAGTAGTCGGGATGGGTGGAGTTACGGGGTGGAGGAAGAGGAGGGGGCACGAAAGGAAAGGGCAGTTGGAGTGGGAACAGGGAGCTGTAAGGAGCACATGAATAAATCTCTTGATAAAAGAAGTTAGTGTCTGTCATCATTTGAACCACGACACTACAAGGGCGTCTGCTACAACCGCAGGTTGGTAATCTCATCAAACGTGCCGGAACCTCTCGACACCCAGGCAGTCACAGGCTGAATGCGAAAATCGGTGCATAGCACTGAACATCATCAAATGTAACATGCCTCATCCAGAAGACCCACCTTGTGTGTAGCCATTCTGGGGTGCGATACAGCATATGCAAATAATTAAAATGAACTAAGTACTGTCAGTAGTTGGGCGATAGGGCTCTAGCTTGAGTCCAACAGAAATGCCACTGCTCATCTGAAATGGAGGTGGCAAGGACATTGGCCCATGGATGTTGAGCACAGGGGTTTGTACCAGAGACGTTTCCTGCAGATCAGCGTATAATATAGTGACAAGCCTGCACAGGGATGGATTTACCAGGATGGCTTCAAGGGCTGTGAAAGTGGGGGGCTACTCAGGGAATGAGCTATGAAGCCCACACAACAGTGTTTTCAACAGAGTAGTAATTGAACGTGTCGAGTATAGAAATGGTGTGGAGGGTGGAGCGTTGCAGGGACTAACTGATCCAGGAGTCCCTGCGTGGCCCAAGTGACCCGGCCTGCTCCCCCTGCTAGCTCCGCCTCCGGGTTGCAAATCACCTTAAAGCGCCCACCCACCAGGCGTTCTTGGGAGTACTGTGAATGCTTGGAAAGGGTCGCCTACCTGAGGACGCTGATATCAACGAAGGGCGTTTGAGACCACTGTTGACTTTTATTGCCCCAGCGCCTCGCCGCACCCGCTTCCCAGGTGTCGCTTTGCGGCGCTTGGTTTGCCGTGTGCTTCCCGGTTGTGGCGTGGAGCAGAGCGGCTGTTGTGGGGGTGGAGCGTTGCAGGGACTCACTGATCCAGGAGTCCCTGCGTGGCCCGAGTGACCCGGCCTGCTCCCCCTGCTAGCTCCGCCTCCGGGTTGCAAATCACCTTAAAGCGCCCACCCACCAGGCGTTCTTGGGAGTACTGTGAATGCTTGGAAAGGGTCACCTACCTGAGGACGCTGATATCGACGAAGGGCGTTTGAGACTACTGTTGACATTTATTGTCCCAGCGCCTCGCCGCACCCGCTTCGCAGGTGCCGCTTCGCGGCGCTTGGATTGCCGTGTGCTTCCCGATTGTGGCGTGGAGCAGAGCGGCTGTTGTGGGGGTGGAGCGTTGCAGGGACTCACTGATCCAGGAGTCCCTGCGTGGCCCGAGTGACCCGGCCTGCTCCCCCTGCTAGCTCTGCCTCCGGGTTGCAAATCACCTTAAAGCGCCCACCCACCAGGCGTTCTTGGGAGTACTGTGATTGCTTGGAAAGGGTCGCCTACCTGAGGACGCTGATATCGACGAAGGGCGTTTGAGACTACTGTTGACTTTTATTGCCCCAGCGCCTCGCCGCACCCGCTTCGCAGGTGCCGCTTCGCAGGTGCCGCTTTGCGGCGCTTGGATTGCCGTGTGCTTCCCGGTTGTGGCGTGGAGCAGAGCGGCTGTTGTGGGGGTGGAGCGTTGCAGGGACTCACTGATCCAGGAGTCCCTGCGTGGCCCGAGTGACCCGGCCTGCTCGCCCTGCTAGCTCTGCCTCCGGGTTGCAAATCACCTTAAAGCGCCCACCCACCAGGCGTTCTTGGGAGTACTGTGAAGGCTTGGAAAAGCTCACCTACCTGAGGACGCTGATATCGACGAAGGGCGTTTGAGACTACTGTTGACTTTTGTTGCCCCAGTGCCTCGCCGCACCCGCTACGCAGGTGCCGCTTTGCGGCGCTTGGATTGCCGTGTGCTTCCCGGTTGTGGCGTGGAGCAGAGCGGCTGTTGTGGGGGTGGAGCTTTGCAGGGACTCCCTGATCCAGGAGTCCCTGCGTGGCCTGAGTGACCCGGCCTGCTCCCCCTGCTATCTCCGCCTCCGGGTTGCAAATCACCTTAAAGCGCCCACCCACCAGGCGTTCTTGGGAGTACTGTGAATGCTTGGAAAGGGTCGCCTACCTGAGGACGCTGATATCGACGAAGGGCGTTTGAGACTACTGTTGACTTTTATTGCCCCAGCGCTTTGCCGCACCCGCTTCGCAGGTGCCGCTTCGCGGCGCTTGGATTGCCGTGTGCTTCCCGTTTGTGGCGTGGAGCAGAGAGGCTGTTGTGGGGGTGGAGCGTTGCAGGGACTCACTGATCCAGGAGTCCCTGCGTGGCCTGAGTGACCCGGCCTGCTCCCCCTGCTAGCTCTGCCTCCGGGTTGCAAATCACCTTAAAGCGCCCACCCACCAGGCGTTCTTGGGAGTACTGTGAATGCTTGGAAAGGGTCGCCTACCTGAGGACGCTGATATCAACGAAGGGCGTTTGAGACCACTGTTGACTTTTATTGCCCCAGCGCCTCGCCGCACCCGCTTCCCAGGTGTCGCTTTGCGGCGCTTGGTTTGCCGTGTGCTTCCCGGTTGTGGCGTGGAGCAGAGCGGCTGTTGTGGGGGTGGAGCGTTGCAGGGACTCACTGATCCAGGAGTCCCTGCGTGGCCCGAGTGACCCGGCCTGCTCCCCCTGCTAGCTCCGCCTCCGGGTTGCAAATCACCTTAAAGCGCCCACCCACCAGGCGTTCTTGGGAGTACTGTGAATGCTTGGAAAGGGTCACCTACCTGAGGACGCTGATATCGACGAAGGGCGTTTGAGACTACTGTTGACATTTATTGTCCCAGCGCCTCGCCGCACCCGCTTCGCAGGTGCCGCTTCGCGGCGCTTGGATTGCCGTGTGCTTCCCGATTGTGGCGTGGAGCAGAGCGGCTGTTGTGGGGGTGGAGCGTTGCAGGGACTCACTGATCCAGGAGTCCCTGCGTGGCCCGAGTGACCCGGCCTGCTCCCCCTGCTAGCTCTGCCTCCGGGTTGCAAATCACCTTAAAGCGCCCACCCACCAGGCGTTCTTGGGAGTACTGTGATTGCTTGGAAAGGGTCGCCTACCTGAGGACGCTGATATCGACGAAGGGCGTTTGAGACTACTGTTGACTTTTATTGCCCCAGCGCCTCGCCGCACCCGCTTCGCAGGTGCCGCTTCGCAGGTGCCGCTTTGCGGCGCTTGGATTGCCGTGTGCTTCCCGGTTGTGGCGTGGAGCAGAGCGGCTGTTGTGGGGGTGGAGCGTTGCAGGGACTCACTGATCCAGGAGTCCCTGCGTGGCCCGAGTGACCCGGCCTGCTCGCCCTGCTAGCTCTGCCTCCGGGTTGCAAATCACCTTAAAGCGCCCACCCACCAGGCGTTCTTGGGAGTACTGTGAAGGCTTGGAAAAGCTCACCTACCTGAGGACGCTGATATCGACGAAGGGCGTTTGAGACTACTGTTGACTTTTGTTGCCCCAGTGCCTCGCCGCACCCGCTACGCAGGTGCCGCTTTGCGGCGCTTGGATTGCCGTGTGCTTCCCGGTTGTGGCGTGGAGCAGAGCGGCTGTTGTGGGGGTGGAGCTTTGCAGGGACTCCCTGATCCAGGAGTCCCTGCGTGGCCTGAGTGACCCGGCCTGCTCCCCCTGCTATCTCCGCCTCCGGGTTGCAAATCACCTTAAAGCGCCCACCCACCAGGCGTTCTTGGGAGTACTGTGAATGCTTGGAAAGGGTCGCCTACCTGAGGACGCTGATATCGACGAAGGGCGTTTGAGACTACTGTTGACTTTTATTGCCCCAGCGCTTTGCCGCACCCGCTTCGCAGGTGCCGCTTCGCGGCGCTTGGATTGCCGTGTGCTTCCCGTTTGTGGCGTGGAGCAGAGAGGCTGTTGTGGGGGTGGAGCGTTGCAGGGACTCACTGATCCAGGAGTCCCTGCGTGGCCTGAGTGACCCGGCCTGCTCCCCCTGCTAGCTCTGCCTCCGGGTTGCAAATCACCTTAAAGCGCCCACCCACCAGGCGTTCTTGGGAGTACTGTGAAGGCTTGGAAAAGGTCACCTACCTGAGGACACTGATATCGACGAAGGGCGTTTGAGACTACTGTCGACTTTTGTTGCCCCAGCGCCTCGCCGCACCCGCTTCGCGGGTGCCGCTTCGCGGGTGCCTCTTCGCGGGTGCTCCTCCTGCTAGCTCCGCCTCTGGGCTGCTACACACCCTTAAAACTCACCCTCCTCTTCCGCAGCGCGGGACGTGCACGGCAGCGCCGGGGGCGAAGCCCGGGCAAAGGGCGGTCTCTCTGAGGCCCTCGGAGACCGCAGGAGACTGGGCTGGGCCCCCTCCCTTTCATCGACCTAATTGTGGTTAAGACGTTTTTACATATGATGTAGTAAGCTGTGGGCACTTTTATTCTTCAGCCAGTCTGCTTGTAAAGTTAGTGGCTTGTATTGTTTGGTGAGTCACAGTAGAGTGCTAGAATAAACCCCATTAGTGACCGATGATGTCATCTCCCATGAAGGATAAGCAGCTACCAATAGGAGGAGCTAACCAGCGTACGCTGGATAATTTTATATTTAGGGTTACCACTGGAACAGACAAGGAACTAGCTCTTTCTGAGCGACGGGCTTATAGACGTCGCTCTATTTAATCCATTAAAAACAAGAGATCATCTTTAGGTTCGCCAAAGCTAACTATTTCTCCTATCCATAGTATTTCCTCTGTAAATGGGGACAGTGAGGCATCTCTGAATATCAGTATCCCATTAGTCTTGCAAGAAAGAACTCTCCCTCTAGTTGCAGTCAGTGACTTGACTATAAATGAATCAGTTCTTAATTGTAACATGACCCCAGAGGCAGAAGCTCTGCCCGACACTTTGCTGCCACAAGTGGATTTAACTAATATAGTAAAGGGAACATCTAAAACCCCCAGAGCCCAAGGTCCACCGCCCAAAAGAAGGAAAAAGAGGGGGGATTCTCACTGTAAAAATAAGGCTATTTGTACAAATGGTGGCCCCCCCCAAAAAAACCTCCCCCAGTGTACCCACACCATCTATAACGGTTAATTCAACACCCACCCCGATAAATGACCTATCTAGCATCAACTTAATGGGCAGTATAGAACAATTAATAAGATCGTTCACGCTGCCATTGGTGGAGAGACTGAAGGAATTAACCTACCAACTTGAGAAGCTAGAAAAGGACATTGGGGAAATCAAAGTGGCAATTAAGAATTTATCCAATCCAGAACCAGAGCACCAACCCCCGGTAGTGCCTTTAATCACTATTGCTCAGAATGGAACAAAAACCACCAATTTGCCCAAACCAAAACCTCGCAAAATATTACCCAATAACACAGCAGTGATAAACAGTAAAAATAACGTTACGAAGATACAGGAAGGATTAACATCAGTCAAACTAGGAAATGCCCCGATAATGATTCTTGCTGGTAATGCCCCTAAACCCATTGACCAAGTAAAACCTGCCAGGACATTCCCAGCCAAGAGGCTCAGAGTAGAACTGCCCCCGGAAGCGGCTCCGTATGTTGCGTTCCTCACAGGGGTGCCAGTCTTAGCGGATGGTTGTGTAGAAGATCAACGTGGGCTGAAAAACAAAGTTATACATTGGCTGAGGCAGAATTGCCCACTCCCACCACAAATAAATGGGGCAATTCTTAACGTTAGGCATCTCCCATGGCTGGGGAAAAGATCTAAGGATTTAATGGGTGACATTGTTATAATAAATTTCCAAGATGACAGAGTTGTCAGATACATTGTAAATGGGTTTCCACAGAATGTTGGCAACGCAATTACTGTACGTGATCTGACCTATTTTTACCCCAGAGGAATAGTTGCTCCGATATCCAATCTCAGGCCCCTGGTTTATCAACAGATCAACCATACAGGCCCCTCACTTTGTCATCAGAATTTTGGTTTTGGGCCCTCGTTACAAATGCAGGAAGGTGGTTCCAGACCATTCTTTCACCATCAAGCTGACTACCCCTTGCCCACTTTTAATCGCTTCGCAGCATTAGCGGGCATGGAGGGAGTCGATTGACTTTGCTTAGGGGGTATAGTAGATAATGGAGTCGCAGAACTACAAAAGGTCCCCTTCCCACTCGCAGAGCCATCCACAGCCAATAATGTACATGTTTCTTCCCCTAAGCATACTTGGTCCCAAAATATAGCGATTGAGAACGTGACTGAAGATGAGGGGAAACTAGTTCATGTACAAGTCCCAGGCTGGGGAGGCATAAGGGGGGAGGTAGCTAATGAGGTAGTCAGAATTGTGTCCTGGAATATAGCGGGCTTGGCCGCCAAAATCAATAACAAAGAATGGCGTCAGTACAGAGGTAAATTCTCTATAACCTGCTTACAGGAAACTTGGGCAGTCGATAACTGCTCACTACACATAGATGGGTACAAATGTTTCTTTGTCCCAGCATGGAAATCTAGATCAAGTAGGGCTATGGGTGGGTTATCAGTATATGTGGACCTGAATCTGCCTGGTACATGGTCGACCTCAAATTGTAATTCTCATGATATTCAAGAGGTACGGCTCAAGGGTAAAGGACTTAATTTGACAATATTCAATGTTTACAATAATGTGGCGGGTGGGGGATGCAACGCAATAATAAGAGAACTGGAGTATAGATTGTGCCAAGATTCTACTTGTGAAGCCAGAACTCATGCCCAAAATAGTTTAGTCATGGGGGATTTTAACTGCCACCTCTGCCCAGCCCTTTTCCCAATAGACGTGACATGGTCGCGATGCCCAGAGGATAATGGAGCCCACTTTGAGCACTCTTTAGAAGGTGAAGCTTTAACAAATTTTTTGCAGAATCAGGATCTGGTTCACACCATGGATATGGTGCATATATCAGAGGACGAGATCCTGCCACCTACTTTCAAGGGTAGAGGATGTTCATCGTATATTGACTATATTATCGCCTCAAGGGCTTTTAAAAACAGAATCTCTAGGGTTGGGATTGATTGGAACCCGTTTAGTGATCATAACCCCTTGGTGTTAGATGTACCTATCAGGCCGCCCCCACTGGGAGAAAGCCTGTAGCAATATCGAAGAGGGTCATTGATCAGGGCAGACGCCTAAGGTGGTCTAAGATTGACGGAGAAAAGTTTTATAAATCACTGATGGAGAAGGGGAAAACAGCTTTTGAGGCGTTTTTAGACGCGACAATAGAAGGGCAGCAGCTACTTATAGCATTCGAACACATTGCACATTTAGTAGATGGGATGTTAAAGACTAGCGCTCCGACAAAAAAGACTGGTAGTCAGCCGCAGTGGTTTGATCAAGACTGCTCTGAAGCCCTGAGGGAGCTCAAAGATAGTATCAAAATAAGGCCAAGGGATGTCACACGAGTTGCCTCCTGTAGAAAAAAATACAAGAGCGAGCTGAGTAGGAGGAAAAAGGCATTACAAGCAGAAGGTTGGGCGGACCTAAGGGAGGCGGGGGAATAGAGGGACATGACAGAATTTTGGAGAATTATCAACAGACCCACTTTCCAGGATGACATGGTCCCCAAATTAGGAACAAACATCACACCTGACATGTGGATTACTCATTATAGGGGTCTATATAACTACGAAACGGGCACCCAGTACGAAAAAGGGAATGTAGACCAAGGTCAGCCCATAGTTTTTTCCCTAAAGGAAATCAAGGTCGGGATTGAGGGGCTGTCTAAAAACAAAGCCCCTGGCCCAGACGGAATCCCGCCGGATTTGTTCCTAAACTCTGTGGAATTATGGGCCCCTATAATGACAAGAGTTATTAATACTGCAATCCGCTGTGGCTTACCGCCCTCCTGGTCAACTGCTATAATTGTTCCTATTTTTAAAAAGGGTAGAAGGGACGACCCTCAATGCTATCACCCCATCTCCCTGATTGATGTATCCGCTAAAATTCTGGGAAGGGGGATTTTAAACCGGTTGTCTGAGTGGACAGAAGCAAATAATATCATCTCAGACACACAGTATGGTTTTAGGATGGGTCGTTCCACGAGTGACCAATGCTTGAACCTCTATATGCTAGCATCTAAATATACTATGGCCAGTGATGAATCCCTTTATATGGGGTTCATGGATCTGGCAGCTGCTTTCGATCACGTTAATAGGGGCAAGCTTTGGGACATGATGACCAGCATGGGGATAGAGGTCGGCCTCATTAACATCTTAAGAGAACTGTATAGTAATACCTCAGCGCAAGTCAGGTATAACATGGAGGGCGGACGCACTGACTCCTTCCCCTGCAGAAGTGGGGTACGCCAAGGCTGTATCTTGGCGCCTTTTTTATTCTCCCTTTACATTAATAATTTGGAGCAGTATCTCCTACAGCTGGGATCTGATTGCCCACGAGTAGGGACGCGTCATGTTCCTGTGTTACTTTACGCAGATGACGCGGTCCTCCTCGGACGCACACCAAACAGTTTACAGATTTTAATTGATGGATTTGTGTCTTTTATGGGCTCATTAGACCTTTCTGTTAATTTGGGTAAATCATATGTTTTATCCGCTGGTAAAAAACCCTGCAACAAATGCACCTTCACGATAAGGAGTCACAAGACTCGGTGTCCATCATCTAGCCATAACAGTTGTAACTAATCAAAAAAGGAGGCAAGACCTGGAGGTGCAGCTACCTGAGCTGTCTGATTCAGTGAGGAGTAAAAATCGGTAATTTCTTTCTGCACTGCTGCCATCCTTTTAACCACTTCAATTCCTTCAATTCTCAACTTCATGGTGTAATCATTAGGCCCGGGCTTACGCAGCATGTTCGCAAGTGTCTTGCCTGCCCTGCTGCCTTCCCTGTATAGGCGGTCGTGGGCCTCCCAGCTCAAATACGGCATTTCCGTCTGCCGATTTCATTGAAGTTGTTAAGTTTGCTTCGATTATTAGCTAGCTTGGAATTACTTTTGTCGGCAAAGAACTGGACCTTTAATGCACGGAGCTCCGTCTCAAGGTACAACAGGTCTTCCCGCAATGCGCACAACATCCCAGCCTGCTTAGCCATGCACACTCCATGGATTACGGTCTTCAATGCCTCCCACAAAATGGAGCTAGAGTCAACTGTGCTCACGTTGTGTGTAAAATATTCCACGATCGCTGCCCAGATCACCTCCTGGAATACCCGATTCGGCAGTGACCCTGATGGGAGGTGCCACATAAAGGCATTGCAAAAATCATTTTCGTTTTACAAAAAGACTAAGACAAATAATGAAAAGTTTCAGAATATTGAATAGAAAGAGGCCTTCTCTTAAGTGCAATTTAGGTGAAAAAGTCTTATGCACCAGTGATTCAGTGAATAGAGAGGGGGTGGATAAAGAGGGGGTAGATTCACATTCCATAAACTGCTATGAAATGAACGCATGCCAATTTCATTATGTAGACATATTTGATAAGAGGTGGTCGATGGGCCATCAGTTAATTGTCTTTCTCGTATGAAATGCAACGGAATAAATAGCTGTATTTACAGTTTAGTGGAGCAGGACATCTGCCATAAAATGCACTCTTATCCATCAGATGGGACATCTGCTACTTTTTTGGCAGAAGGCCCAAAGTTTTTTAAAAAGTGTTCAAACCCAGGAAAGAAACAGAAACATGAATGTTAAGGGATAAAGAGAATAGAATGACATACACAGTTGATGATGCCAAATATGTGGTGAGACTAGTAACTTGCACTGGACCTAAACATAAATGTATGTAATCGCTCTCTAGTAGATTGTTGAATTTACAAGCAGTAAAGAGTATTCTATCACTCAGAAGGTGCCTTATTTTCTTGGCTGCTGAGGTGTTTCTTAGAGCCACAAGTTGTTTTGTCTCAGAAGTATATTTCCCTTGGGGTTGATTGTATTAGTGGTAAGAGGAACACCTTAACATGTGTACTACCTGTCCCCTAATTACGAGCCCTGCATAGCTAAGGATATGGAGGACTGCCGTGCAGGATGAATAGTTATTTCTTTATAGCCACTAAGGTTAATGCAGACTATTTCTAGTTTATGTTTGAAGCCTTGTTCTTATGATCCTCCAGCCTTGTGTGCAGGATCCTTTTCTAATAGCTAGTCAAACTTTCTAATTGTAATTGGTGAATAAAACGTAAAGAAAGATTTGATGGCATGCTAGTACAGACTTAGAATCACAAAAATCAGTATGGATGTTTTTGTCTTTTAGTGTAAGGAGTACATCACACTATATTGGCACACAGAAGCCTATTTGTCTTGGAAACGCCATTTTGTTACACTGACGCCTGACTTATGAGGAAAACAAGAGAGCGATGGTTAGAAAGCTTGAATTAATCTTAGTCACTGATAATTGCTCTGGGTTGCATTCCAGTACATTGTTGACCACTCTATTACTACAGCCAGCAGCCAACCTTATGCAGGTTAGCTTTGGTCCAATAGGAATAGTCCATTCAGGAACTGCCAGGCCATGTTCCTCTGAAAACAGGCTATTTTCAACATTGTTAAGTGTTATCAGTGAGGTATAGCATGAGCACTGGATCCTTGTCTGGGCCTACCCCTCACACTTAAAAAACAAAAGGTGATGGGGGAGTACTTGAAACATCTAAGCCACTCATCATTACTTTGGGCTCTATTTAGATCCATTGCTTTTTTACCCACTGAAAGGTAGGAAAAGAGGTCCCACCTGTTTTTTAAAAAAAGCAAGGCTCCTATTTCTTTTTGTTATCAGGTTTATAGCATCTATCAGCTCTGACTTTCTTCAAAGTACAAAGCATGCAGTAATACAACTGACTGCAGAGCGCTCGTGTGGTGTATGAGCATGATACATATTTAACCGAGTTTCTTCTGCTCTCAAATTGTAATTTTCCGAGCTGCTCCACGTTTTTATTTCATCAATTTTAGAAATTGTATATTTCCTCAAACGTAACAAGATTTATTATGTTGAATGCAAAAATGTATATTTACTACTACCTTGAACCTGAATCACCCAAATTATCAGATAATTTCCCACATTCTACTTAGAAATAAGCCAACATATTTTAATTGATTTTTTACTGCTTCTTCGTCCTGATGTAGGCCCCACCAATTAACTACAAAAGGGTTGTGGCGATTCCGCTCCGAGTGCAGAGACTCCACCACGACTGCGGGGCCTCCGCCACGAGTGCGGAGCCCTTTGTGAATGAGGGCCAACGAGTCTTAGACTGGCTTTTTTTTGTCCTTCTTTGATTAGGAACATATCAATTGGATTGAATCTTCATTCCAGTTCTGTGCCAAAAAAAACAGCTAATACGTAATTTCCCTTTTTTTAACACGTGATACCGCTTACTGATGTACATTTCGCATGAGCACTGAACCATTAACTCACTAAGTTTTTAGTATTGTTCAATCTGATGTTTGTTGTAAATACTTTGGTCTTCATTAATTAAAACACATACAATGTTTAAATACTTTCAATGTACTCAATACTATTCAATCACATTCATGAGTCCTTACATATGATCGATTGGTGTGAATATTGATTGGTTTCTTAAATGACCGGGGTCCGGATGATCTATTAGTAATGGTCTCTATGTGATATTAATATTTAAGTATTTCTGAAATTACCATTTACGCTTCGTCTAGATACCTAGGTTCCTACAAATCAAGGTTGTCTCTATTTTATGTACTGGGAGGTAAAGCATTTTTCCACCATATTTGAAAACGTTTACATCCATCCATTCAATGACTCATCGTGCAACACACTCCTCACAACTTTCAAATCTAAATACGGTAGAAAAACTACTCCCTGTATCGCAGAAAATAGCATTTATGTTATGTGTGTAGCAGAAAAGCACCCACTGGAAACACGGCCAGAAATGTTGATTAGGGGTTGAATGTCACAGAGTCTTGTATGGAACTGTGATCATCACAGGATTATTATCATTTCCCAAAACTGCCAAAGAAACCTAAAATCTACATTTTGTAGACGTGCTTCTGGCTATTTCGTTTGAAAATCTCCCTGGCTAACCACATTTTCTCAGGATACCAAGGTCAATTTTGAAATACATTGGTAGTGTGTTGTTGAGTAAAATGGCCTATCACAGAAATAAGTGTATGTCACAGTTGTGTGTGTGTGTTGTCTGCTCTCTTTTGCATTTGTAATGGTTAAAACGTAAGCTTTTTCTGTGAGTGAATAGATCTTGCTCAAGTAGACTACTTAGCAACCTCATCAGTGTGCTAATAACCCCCGCACTGTGCCCCACTCCAGCATATATGCAACCAATTTTTGTGATTCTCAGAATGAACAAGTCAACAACCGTTTGTATTCTTAGTGGTCAGTGTTGGCCACAGTTTTTTTTATTAGGAATACATGCATATACTTTGTCATTTGCTCATCTGCAATTGTCATACATTATTATTAGTGAACTGTCGTGCATGGGTCATAAATCATCAGTGTGTGTTTGCCATACACTTTATCTGCCATACATCATATTCCATCGTCCATTCGCAATTGGACAGGCAGTTTGTTTGTTAGTTCTTTCTGTAGGCTTCTCTTGTTTCTTGCCCCATCTGGGCCATCTCCTTGCTTGCTTGTCTTTGCGCTTCCTTTGCGCGGGGGTAGCTTTCTTCCCGGAGTTAGGACCATACACGCTACCTTCTTAGCTCCTGTTGTGCCCTGCCATCTGGCAGGGGCAGGGCTGCGAGTGCCGTCTCCGTTTGCTGCCCCCCTTTTTAGGTCGAGGACCTAAAGGCTGCGCTTGCGCAGTCTCCGGTCGGAGATTTAATGATTTGGAGTATGGGGGCTTGAACCCGCCTCTCTCCTCCTCTCTCCTCCATTGGCTGGCTTCCTAAACGGAGGTCAGCCATTGGAGGAGACAGGCGTCACTCCAATAAAGCCCCGTCTCTTTCGGATTCGGGGGCATGTTTTTGGCATTCTTTCCACCTGTGACGTCATCCGTCACTCAGAACGGCCAAAACACTCCCGTATCTGAAAGTTTCGGATGTTTGCGGCTGCCATTTTGTTTTTGTGCGGTTTTCAGTGTTTCTGCCTTGCAGACACTCCACTGAGCCTGAAGACTGAGCCACAGGTCACTACAGTATAAAGAGGCCTAAGTAGTACAGGATGGCAGGGGCGTATGTACAGACTGGCAGGTGTATGGCTTGACTTCAGTACTGTATCTCGAGGATTAAGCACAGGACGGTAGGTGTTCGAGTACAGTAGGCTGGGTTTCAGTACACTGTACGGAGGCTCAAGTAGAAGTCAGGATGTCAGTTGTTCATGAGCAGTATGGCTGGGTTTCAGTACAGTGTACGGGGTCATCTTCAACTCCATCCCGTGCCCGCCTCCGTCACAGCTCCTTCCCGTGCGCGCCCGCGTCATCTTCAGCTCCTTCCCGTGCCCGCCCCCGTCATCTTCAGCTCCTTCCCGTGCCCGCCCGCGTCACAACTCCTTCCCGTGCCCGGCCCGTCAACACCCAGATGCAGGTTATGTGGGGAATGACGAACATGATGACGCTCGAATGGCGCTACACATAGATGATCACAGCGGCCGCACTAGCTGGGTTCTCCTAAACATGGCAAGACTGAGCCTTTGTTGCTGTCATGTAGAAGCCTTCGCTGCCCGTGCTGTGGAGTGATCACACCCTCCCTTGGTATACGTGCCATGCTACCGCATTTGGTTTCCGCATTACTGTTAGATTTGCTGCCTCGTTTCCCTGAGCTGCCCACAGCTGCCACAGTGAGACTCAGAAGGGAAGGTGACTGGCAGGTCAGAGTCGGGGCTCCCATCCTGTCTGATACAGAAACCGCCCACTCGCCATGCCACGGTCACGCAGAGCAGAGCAGAACAGCTGCAGCAAACGGCTGTTCGACACGCAGCCCCGCGAGCTATATGTCCAAGGTTTTGATATAATGCGGGCTATGTAAGAAGAGTTTTTGTCAGTAATTCCGAGGTCACTGGGCGTTCCCTCTCTCTGCGCAGGTCTGGAACTGTAGCTCTCACCTGGGGGGGCTCGCCTGCGCGTACATGGGTGAGGCTGGAACTCTCACATATTCAGGTGAGGACCTAGAGCTTTCTCATATGTGCACCTCAGTACTAGACCTCTGACCTGTACGGACAGGGAGCTGGAGCTCTCGGACTAATGGAAGAGAAGGTCCTGACTCTCACTTGTGCAAGTGTGGTCCTGAAATCTAAGTCGAGCAGAATAGACCTAGACATGGTGCAGGTGTACTGATAGAATCTCCCTAGCGCAGAATGAACTTGGAGTTCTGTGTTTCATGTATGGGACTAGAACACCTAGAATTTTAGTGGCGCAGAATGGCCCTGTCTGTGGTGTATGAGAATAGGGCTCAGGTCTGTTCAGGCACGGAACAGGGGCTCCCTTACTTGCACAGGAGCGGGTCCGCAGCTTTCCCAGCTATGTAGGTGTGGTACTTGAGGCTCACTACTTTAGTATATATCTAAAGCTCTCTTAACGGTCCATTCATTGTACCAGAACTCGCACCAGTGCAGCTTGAACCTGGACCTTACGCACCTTTGTGGTTGAAGGCCTAGCACTCTCACCTGTGCAGCTGTGGTCCTAGAACATGTGTGCAGGAATGAAGCTGTACCTTTCTAACCTGCGGAGGTGATGACTTGGAACTCTCTCGTCTGGAGTGGTGATACTAGAATTATCACTTCTGTAGAATAGACGTGGTATGGGTCTAGATTTCTTTTGCTTGTGCAGCTGTGGGTCTGGAAGAACTTCGCCTACCGGCGCCGGCAGACGGTGAATGAGTGAGCATCTGGGAGGGTCTCAAAGCATGAGTGCACTCTTGTTGAAGTTGAAAAGTTTCTTTTTAGAGAAGGCGTCGCGATAAGTAGTGCAATAAAACACCATTTTCTCATAGCAAAATTGCAAAAATCATTTTCGTTTTACAAAAAGACTAAGACAAATAATGAAAAGATTCAGAATATTGAATAGAAAGAGGCCTTCTCTTAAATGCAATTTAGGTGAAAAAGTCTTATGCACCAGTGATTCAGTGAATAGAGAGGGGGTGGATAAAGAGGGGGTAGATTCACATTCCATAAACTGCTATGAAATGAACGCATGCCAATTCAATTAAGTAGATATATTTGATAAGAATAACGTTATAAAACAACGTGTGCACACTTAAACTGACTTCGGAATGTCTCACAGGCACAAGCCTCGCGCTATGCTGTTGAAAACATCTTCCCAGTGATTGTTGTTGCCATTAGGGTACCACTGAACATTTTTTCTGAAAATGGAAGCGCGAAGCTGCAGGCTTCCCATGCTGTCGAGCTGAGCTGCTAATGAGAAGTGCAGCTACTCTCCCATTAAATGCATTACATCCTTCAAAATATATGGCACTCTCCTTTTCACATTCAAGAAGCGAGGGCCTGTCCATTTAGAGCACTGCCGTTAAGTAATCTTTGGGCAGTCACTTGTTCCCTTTACAAATCTTCCCCTTATACTGTGTGGTTGTTACTACATTTCCACAGCGGCTTCCCAAGCATTCAGTGCTCTTGTCGCTTAACCAGGTAGATGGACTTGCTGTATCTGTATCCCTTAGACTCACTGTAACTAGCTGTAGAAGTTTGGACTCAGTCCAGTCGAGTGTGTGTGTGTGTGTGTGTGTGTGTGGCTCTGTGTCCGCGAATGCTCCCTACTACACTCTAATGCTCACCTATTGCCATTGTAAATGACAATACCATATATTTATGTTTTAAAAAGAAAAAAAAGAAAAAAAATGTCATGAGCAATGCCAATAGCTCTACCTTTAATAATGCCGAGACCATTGCATTGTAAATGCTTGTTTGTTTGTCTACTCACCCTGCCGTGCAGCATCCCAGTGTGACGGGGCCAATTCTACGCAGCACCAATCTGTGTGCCTCCGTAGCAACCATTGTAACCTTAGTTTCTCGCCCTTTCTCTGCCCAATTTCCAGCACTGCGACTTTGCTGCTCCTAAGGTGTGGGTGGGTGGGTCAAGATTCCTTTGTGCGCTGCTGCTGTTCCCCTGCTCCACGATATGAGCTGGACGGGGAGTGGCGCTTATATGCCCCCAATTTTGCATTCGTGCCTAGCTGGCCGCTACTTCCCATTGGGGAGTTTGCACCCCGCATTACTCCTATTGGATGGGGGGGGGGGGTGGGGGGGGGCTGGCGCCCGCTTGGTGGTACCAGCAGGGGAAACGGGCACTCTCCCGCTTCTGGGTCGTGTCAGGGTGCCCAGAACCGGTTCTCTTCCAGGGGCTCGGCGCTGCTTATGGTGCCGGCCATTGAGCCCCCTACGGGGGCGGCCTCTGAGATTCCATATGATGAAAGCATGTTTGGGAGTATAAAAGCTTTTGCACTATACAATATGCACTTGAAGTCATTGCTTTGTCAAATATATAGAATAAAGTACCCCAGGTGTATTTTATAAGGAAATTGCTAGTCAATGAGGAGTTTTAGGGCCATATAGAAGAACAAGGCAGAAGGCCGAGTTCCTTTATAAGGTTATGGAACTTTGAAGCAACTTGAAATAACCTTATCATGAATGGTAGGGGTACTTTATGCTTTATAATACATGATAACAACTTCCTCTTTCCCACTAACTACTTAAATCCTTGTTGCATCTCTCTTTAATGTGATCGAAAAAGCATGTTTGAAACATGAAGTATACTAATTGAATCTTTGGTGCAAATCACGCTCCTCAAAAAAGCTCCTAGGCCCAGATTCATCAAACTAAAATCGGCTCGCAAAGGGGCAGATTCTCAGAGTCTGCCCCTTTGCGAGCGGTATTTTTTACATTTGGGATGCATCATCCCAAATGCAAAAATCGCAATTTTAGAAATCGCTAAATTGCAATTCATTGCATTTAAGGAATCTCAAATTGAGATTCCTTAAATGCAATGCATGAAAGTTTTTAAAATAGCTAAATCTCTAATACGGCACGCAAATTACCATGAAGTACAACTTCATGGTAGTTTGCAAAAACTTTGAAAAATTCACTAAAGTGCATTTTTCAAAGTTTCATGTTGCGCACACACATGCCCTAAGGGCATGTGTGTGCGCAACATATGTGCACATATCAATTTCAGGGGTGCAACAGGGTTTCCTTTTGACACCCCTGCACCCTTGAAATCGCAATCTAAATTTTGCGAATTGCTAATTGCGATTCGCAAATTGAGATTGTCCTCCTATTCATTCCCATGGCCCTCTAGGCCCATAGGAATGAATGGGGAGGTATTCCTTAATTGCGACTCACAATTTGCGAGTCGCAATTAAGGAATTCTAAGAAATCGCTATTTTATAAGTGATTTCTTGATGCATTCCATTTTGCAATTCCTTAATAGCGAATCGGTATTTCTTCGCTATTATGGAAACGCAAATTGGGTTGTTGATGCATCTGGGGGTTAGATATTTATTGCGAAATGGTGTTAGAATCTGTTTAATACAAGTCAATTTTGTTTTACAAAAAAAGCTGCAGCAGCTCTGAATGTGTAGAAACATGCAGAAAGATTGTAACTTTTCTACAATTATCCAAGGAGTACAGCAAATAAACATGTTGCCATAAATATTTTCTTTTTGTTTATCATTGTTCACCTAAAATTGCAGAGCTGAATAAAGAAAAGCAAGGTGTCAATTTTGTTCTTTAAAGAGCTGCTTTAAAGTGACATGACCTGCCTTTCCCTCCCACTGTTGACCTGGCTTTTTGACATCAGAACTCAACTATAATAACCTATTATAGTTGAGTTCTGACAGAATATCTTTATAATTTGCGACTGGTTGAGTCATAAGTCACATATTTAATGAAATTAGAGGCAGGTTTTTATACAGAGTTAGCAGAATCACATGTATTATGGTGGGATTATAACCTGCCATACTGAAAAAATAACACTTCTTGCTTTGCATACGCTGGAAAAGTATTTAAATCTAAAATTACTTACCATAGTTAAGGACCTACCAGGGCCTTTATTTCTGATCTTATGGTATTGAAAAATAAGGACACATAGGTCCTTACTTAAAGTTTGGTGGACAGAGTACTCCAGCAAAACATGGCGGATGATTTGTCCATTTTATTTAGAGTACCATTAGCTATAATGGAATTGTAATAACATGGATGAGACTTCTGTCATGCTTCTGATGAAATACCTTGTCAAATAAACTCTAAGTGAGGCCCTTAAATATAATCTCCAAATCTCATAATTGTGATTTTCCGTGCAACATAGAAAAGTTCTGGCTATTTAAGTACTATGAGTATGAAGAGATTTTCTGGGTGCACGTAAAGCAAGACCATCACATCCTGCTTTTGTCATAGTTAAATCTGCGATGCTCTAGTCTTCTCACACCTGTAAGCAGTGCATATGTAATATGCCATCTCTCTCATCTACTGTACCACTTCCATTTAACCATCTTCCTATTTGTCCTATATTCACTAATTATCACCACTATCATTCCCATTAGCATAGTTAATATGCACTGTTTTTCTATATTGTTTCTGTTGCAGACAACAGCATAAATTCGGATATTTTGATTTCCATCTAAATAGACTTCCAAATCTTCTGGTCAGACCCTTTAGGAGAGAATACAATTGACCCTGGCTGGAAGAATCTAATTTTTCATGGGGTCATACAATGGATGCATTGTTTTAGGAATTGTTAATAACACCTCAAACTTATATTGATATCAAACTGTCTACACTGATATTTACAGGACTCATTGATCTTCTATATTACATTATAAGCTTTTCTGCTCTGGCACTTCACTTATTTTGTACTCTGAGGAATACCGACTGTATTCGGTCACAAGACAAATATGCCATTATGCTCACTGAAAATAAATTGATAAACAACAGACAGCTGATAAATACGTTGTTGCACCCGTTCTAAATAAAAGCTTCACAACTAATAAGCAACAGATTACAAAATGGCTTACTATTAATATTGCATCACTGAGATATCAAGTCCTGTGGACATAACGACCATGTATACACCAAGTTCTAGGCTACAAAAAAAGCTTGCTGCACCTACTGTGGGACTAACAGACAAAAGCATTTGATTAATGTTCAACTGGAAAATAATATCCCTCATTTGCAACTGTTGTGTTATGAGTTATAGAAGAGCAAAATTAGCATATCAAAGAGAAGATTTTCTGCTAAGTAAATGGAGATCCCATTCTGTTTTTTTAGAGTATTATATTTGACTGAGTCACTGAAAGTACTTTTGCGGAATGAAGTGCTAAATTGATGAAATTGGAATGCTTGTAAGCACTTTCAAAGCTATGACCTTCAAAACTAGCCTACAAGTTACAAATCCTTTTATTGGCTCCGACTGGCATATAATAGAGAACGCTTTTTTGCCGAGTAAATGGAGATCTCATTCTGTATTTTTTAAGAGAGCATTACATTTGATTCAGTCACAGAAAGTTCTTTTGCAGACAGAAATGCTGAATTGATGACATTGAAATGCCTGTGAGTACCTTCAAGACTAAGACCTTCAAACTAGTTTACAAGTCAGTAATACTTTTATTGGCTATAGTTACTAGCTCTTCTTTTTCAGAATTTTATCGCAGGCAACCAACAATAAAAAAATCTTGACATATCACAGGCCTCTTACCAATCTCCACTATCTGGCTGAACTCACGAGAGAAAAGTCACAGAACAACTCTAGGGCATCTAGCTTCTCATCACGTCCAACACTACATTCAAATTGGGTGCCAACAAGTACAGGGGAGAAATGGCAGAAAAAGAAAGGGACATTGATGTTAATCCTGCTGCTTCCAACGTCCCCCATGATTGCCCCTTTTCCATGTTTATGGTCATATATGCACCACCATGTCAATGTGATAGAAAGCATAACATTGGTTTCAAGTTTAACACTACGATCAGCAAGCAGTGATGTGTTTGCAAAGAAGAAAGTTAAATTGGTCTGTGGGACCTATTATCTCCCTGATCTGCCCTGGCCCCAGCAGCCCTTGCCTGCCTGCTTGATGTTCAACATTTAATGTGATGAAATTGTCTGGTGCTGAGCAGATTAAAAAGTGAGGTGTTAGTGGTTAGTCTGTTGGCACTTTCAACTCACATGTGGGGAGATGACCCCGATTTCTGTTAGTTTTGTTAAAAATATAGGGATCTTGATCACCTACGCTCAGACTCGAGAACCTCTCTTTAGGAGAATTTAAAGGCCTATTGCTTGCAGCCGAGCGATTTAAAAATCTTGGCCCATTGCTGAAATTGGAACGTAGAGCCTAGTGTGGAGAGTGATTTGTTTCCTGTTATGATTATGGCAATGTCAGTTACAGTGGCCTCCTCCTCTCCCAAAAAAGCTCAACTGTTGCAAAAAAGACCACCAGTCCTCTCTATGATCTGAAGCCACGAGATCATGTTACATCAGCTTAAAGAGATGCCTACAGGACAGAAAGATGCATTACTTTGATTGATACACCATCTCTTCAGGGACGATGTCCTCATTAACTGAAATGGTAACGAGTGCAGTAGTGTGCACTTTATGTGTGGCCAGCTGAGTTAACATAATCTTATCTGAAAGACAACCTTCAATGAAACACAGATAGATGACCTACAGTGCTAGGCCCTGCACTATGGAGCATGCATCTGCCCAGCTACAAAGCACTGGGAAGCTGCTGCAGACTCACCTATTAAGCAAATTTTTTCAGGCTATTGGAGATGTAGGGGCATATTTACAAGCCTCTTGCACTGCCGTAACGTTACTTTTCCCCATATTAAAAGTGCCGCACCGGTGGATCAAGGGGCTTGTAAAAAAGTCCTGTAATTCATACAAATAGCTTCAGTGAACTTTGTTGGTTTAAGACACTTAGGGGCATATGTAGAACAAAATGTCGGAGCGCGGAGCTGCGGCAAATTTGGCAGCGCCCGGCTCTGACATTTCCTAAATGCACAGAGGCACCATGTTTACTACAATATGATGCACCCCTGTGCTTTCCCTTGCGCTGGTGCTAAAAGTAGTTGCCTAGCGCAAGGTGCAAAGGTGTCTGTGCTGCAGGGAATGATTGTTTAAACAATTCATAATGGCTTTTTTTTTACTTCTATGTGAGCTGCATTCTTCAGCACACATAGAAGTAGCAAATAGCCATTATGGATTGTTTACATGCAGGAAAGAGCACCTTCCAGGACATAAACAATCATTAATGGCGTTCTGCTCTTTCTATGTGTGCTGCAGAATGCAGCACACAAAGAAAAAGCAAAAACAAGGAGAAATAAAAGCATTTCACCTCGTGCTCCATTCTAACTCCAGTTCTTGCATGGCATTAGTTTTTGGCTCTGCTGCATATTTACACCTTCTTGTAAATAGCGTCAAAAAGCAATGGGTAAAAAGGTAGCATATTTACAAAGCGGCATTTAGCTGCAAAAAGTGTTTTAAGGCCTCTTTGTAAATATGGTGCAGGGCATACCGCTACCGGAGTGTCAAAAAAGTGATGCTCTGATGCCCTAGGGTCTTTTACATATGCCCATGTGCTTTGTGGAGATCTCAGCAACAATTGTTACTCTGCAACTTACCATATATTTATTAATCTCTTCAAGCCTTGACATAAATCAGGAAAGGACAAGGATAGCAGCTACTTCCCCTGGATTTTCTGTTGATACAACTCATGCTGCCCAAGATACCCCTAGTCTCGGAGTCATAAGGAAGCAGCAGGTACAGAGAGTACACAGGTCTCTTTGAGCTCGGTTTACTTTATGTAGTACTGACCTCCTGCCTTTCCCACAGCCCAGAGCAATAAATAAGTGGCTGCTGAGCAGAGTTTGAATGTACCTCAGGGGAGAGAACCAAGCACTGACCTCCTATCTTGTTTGCGACTGTCACATGTATAATGTCCGGTCCACGTCAGGACGTTTTGATATACATTGTAGGGCAAAACAGATACACTTTGCAGAGGATGTGAAACAAAGAAATCTACGCTCACTCTCTTGAATAATTGATGAGGGCATATCCATTTGCACCATTTCTGAGCTTTAAAAGTGATGTCATTTAAATGTGCTTGGCAAAGGACCATCTAAAAAGCCTGCTCAGTGAATTGAAAAGCTAGCTTTTTTTTCTAAGGGGTTCCCATGCCTTCACCCATTGTTTGGTAGAGAACAGTGTTTAGTTTTGTGGGTGCCGTTTGCATTGTCTGTACACTGTTTGTGATTATTATGTGAAATTCCTTCCCAGTGAGTTCCACAAACCTCTAGAGGCCAAGGCCATGCTGGCAACATCCTAAAGGATAAGACTGAGCATTGTTGTTGGACAGGCCATTCATTTCCATTGGGGCCCTTTTGATAAAAATCTGTTCATAAAAATGAAAACTTTATGTTATCTGTAAGCGGCTGGTCTCTTATTTCAGGTCATAATTCTGTCGTATCAGTTCAGTTTGCTTGTTTAAATAACTTATTGCTTTACCCTTGACTGCAGATATGAAACAATGCTGTGTGAAGTCCAGGATTGTTCTTCCTGTGGCAGACATGATCAAACAATTGATTAGCTCTCACCAGACAATAACTGCTCTGTAGTCTGGCGACTGAATCAGCTCCTGAAGTATGTCCTCCAGGCTCTGCCATGCAAACATGTAGTGCTGTATCAGGCAGAAACCAAAACACAGAGGTAGCTGCTAGTCTGGTGGGATCTTTCATCTCATGTAAGGCAACTCTGTTCAACAGGCAATCCCAGTTTCCATCTTTAGAGTACACCTGTCTAATGTGACAACAAGGCAGCATGCAGTGATAAACAAAACACTTAAATACATGCATGCTATATCACACTTTATAAATTAGTCTAACAGCATGTTTCCATTTTATGAGATTATTTGAAGTAACTTGGATTACATTAAATGACCTATCCAATGGTGGAGAATTCCACGTTTCATTTGCAGTAAAATTCAAGGACGGCTCCTCTGTTGGAGAGAAGCGCTGCCCGACTTAATATCCCCTCAAAACCCCAGAGATTTAAAAAAATGGTAATTTAGTACCTTTTTTTTTTCTTCCTTCTCTCGAACAGAGTGTCAGGACGGGGGCGGAGCTGCTGCCCTGTGACAGCAGCAGGGAGGGAGGTGCGCTGTCTATGCAACGTTCAAAGTGAGCATGTCTTTCTGACCGGCGGTCTTGCAACAGCCAGCCACACATGTGCACTTTCAACATCTTGATGGGGCCGGGTTCCACGTTCTAGATTTACTCCGGAACCCCCGGTCTATGGATTGTTGTTTCCTGCTTAAAAGTGTGGAGGGGAGAATTACCTTCCGTCCATCATGGATCACAATTCCAATGTACCATGATGCCGAAAAAAACACTGACTCCCAGTTCTAGTTTTTTTGTGTTTATTACAAAGTCAAGAACAATTGGACATACAAACAGTTCAAGATGAGGGTGTAGAAACACATTGGAACTAATACAAAGCAAAACCTTTGGGTAAAGTTGAGTCTGTGAAGCATACAAAGATGACCAGTTCTAGAATCAGGACGCAGAATAAAACTGCGCCTACAACAAGAGTCTTCTTCATTTGAGGTTTGTAGGTAACAATCACTGGTCTGTCACTACACTACAGCTAACGTTACATCCTTACTTAGCATTTCCCAGGCAAGTTCAGGAAAAAGGTGTCCGCGCATGAAGACTTCCTAAGAAGTGCACTCACGATGAATGGGCCAAGTAGCATAAAAGCTACGAAGCTCGCTTTAAGATGCTCTTTTGTCTCTTCCGATCAGATCTCCTCTCCTCAGATTCCCCCGGACTGCTGTCTCTAACCCCAATGCCAACATCATATGACACACCCATCATCACATCAAGCGATAATCCCATCCAGCTAGACACCTCCTCGTAAGTAACTTTCCTTGCAGGTGCAATGCTCCCAGTGCTGGCTCGATGACCTTGATTCCCAGGCCTTCCCCAGTGAGAAAGAATACCTCCCACATAATCAGCATCGCTTCTTCAACTGTATCCTCTCCTCCCTAAGCCTAACTCCTAAAAGAAAAGCATTATTCTAGCTAACAAAGATGAATTTCTCCACCTGCAACAGAAATGTGAGAAAGAAAAGATTCTGCATACACATGAATATTACGAACAACTCATCTAGAGAGCCAGGGGAAAACACACAAGAGGCCTACAAAAATCAGCTAACATAAGAATCAATATGAAATTTCATTATTCACACGTATACATGAACATTATTACTGTGCATGTTTAAATCAGTGTGTTACATGACAGCAATTGAATTTCTCATTAATTACCTGTAAAATCAAAACATTAAAGCTTCATCATGTGGGACACAATTACAACATTAATTTCTCCATGTTGAACAAAATATCTCTATTACTTCACTTTATAGGTTATTACATTACACATTCTAAAAACCAAATGGTAACACAACAATAGAATATATGCAGATGAAACTACTCATGATTATAATGCACCCCTATAAATTAAACAGCACAATCGTGCTCTAATAATCTGTAACCTAGCTGTCTCAGACAGTTGCGTTTGAGCAAGTACAGACTTCCAGAGAGCTGTGGAGCGCTGAGTGAGGCCACTTCCTCCAATGAGGGCGCTACTCTCATGTTGCATGAGAGCAGCGCCAGGATTGGTCAAGGGATTTGCAGCATCTAGCTCCTGTAAGAGGAGGCCCGGAGCAGAGGATGTTGTGCTCATCTTCCGGTAAGTGTTTTTTTAATATTATCTTGCTTCAGCTCGCGCCAGCGCCTTCCCAGTAGATGCCAGAAAGCCACTGGTCAAATTTCATTTGCTGTACAATGTCTGATTTTGTTCTGACTCAGTCTTATTAGGGCCTTGGTTACAACCAGTGATGAGCTGCCTTTTGCAAAAAAAATCTTAAAAAACAATGTTCCTTTTTATCTAAATGTTACTGCCTATACTCGTGGGCAACAACAGTTATTAATTAACCGACCCTGCAATTATGGACCTGTGTTATGGGCTCAAGCTGATTCTAACCGCTGTTATTGCTCTGCAGGTAAGGGAAATAAGGTTATGAGCACAACACACCTAAAAAACAGAAAGAGCTGTGGGAATGTGAGCTGCTGAATACCTGGAAGTTAGGTTGAAAAAATGACTCTAATCTCTGGTGGTGCTAGTTCAGTCATTTCCGAAGCCCCTAACCGAGACACGGGTGGTGGGCCCTATTTTGCTTTTCCTGAGAAGAAAGCCTAAAAGCCACTACCTTTCCATTTTTTCTACCTTTTTGCTTCTTTTGGCTTCTCTCTCTCAGGAGAATGAAAGAATAGAGCCCAAACAGCTGTATCTGGACTAGCTCCTTCAGAAGAGACTGAGGGATTGCTGCGGGACCATGGAGTCTTTTTGTTTACAAATGATATTCCAGGCAAATCAGCCCACTGGAGGGATGCAGGAATCTGGCAACAAGAATGCTCCCTTTATGGGTCTGTTATTGTAGATGCAGCCCGCAAAGGGGGCATTCTGATTCTGTGCACTTACATTATTTTGTGAATCGTGTTCAACCTTATTTTCTAGCCATCCTAATACTCTGCCAGTCAAGGATTAGGTGAGCATTCTGTTGCATCTATGTTTTTACATGATACATTACTTGTTGGCATCTGTGCACCTCGTCATTGCGGTTGTGCTACCCAGATATTCTGCCATTTCTGAGGTATGCTATGCTATTTTCTGAGGTCGACATGTATATCTGTATGGCATTATGGGAGACAATGTTCTTTTGCATAGGAATGTAGATTTTTCAATAAGGCTTCCATTACTCAGGTGCATTGGCTTCTTAACACAATTAAGCATAGACAGGTATACTGTCTTCTGGTTGATTGTGTCCACTATCATCCTGGATTGTTAGCTATCTTTTGATGGCCAAGTTGTGAATCACCTGCAAATTACCATCCTTTCGAGACTCCTACATATCCCTTTAAGTATGTACATGAAGGCTTGACTGTGGCAAGGGCTCTTTTGATGATGCAGTGCATCTACATGTGTGCCCTGTTACATCTCCTCTTCTTTGATGGGGGAGATATATAGACCACCTTGTCAGCCATATCTTTAAAGGACATTCACTACCACCTGCTGGATGAATGGCAGGGTTGATAATCTCCATGGGTGTTGGGGTTTACGCAGCATGCTTTTCTTTTGCAAATGTGTCTAATGACTCACCCAGTAGGTCCTGTATCTGTATCTTCACATTTGATTGGCCACTTGACAGGTATTTTATAGAAGGAGTTAAACACAGGAAGATATTGCAAACCAACTATTTCTTGTAGTTTGAGTAGCTTTGCACAGATTGCATGGAACTTTGAATAACTTTATGGTGAGGACGTTTAGGTCAGTGGTGCCTATGGTGATAGATAAAGCAAAGGCTTCATATAAGCATCCCTTGTCTTATTGTTTTTATAGTAAAGTGCTAGGGAAGTGACAAATCATGCCAGATGGCTGGTAGTGCAGCTGTCTTTTTCCAAATGTCCTTATAGTAGAAACATGCCTAGCTAATCATTGGTTACTCTCTGGAGGGCACCATAATACCTGAGCATTCATCATATCTGTGATATTTGGCTTTCCATGCACTTTTTTTATTTGATGTGCCCTAGATTATTTCATCTGCGTTGGGTAATATCCCTTGATTCATTCTCGGTCAGTGAAGTCCTCCAATCATATCATTTTTAAATCACCTTCTCCGCCATGTTTTCCTCGTCTTTTGACTTGGCAGCGATAGAGAGTGAAAGCTGAACTTGGAATTCCACGTGATGCAGGTTCTCATACAGGGCGTCATTATTGACATAATTGATTCTATAGTGTTCATCATTGACTCTGGTTCTTGTGTTGGGTGGATTCTGGCGGGTGTGTTTTTATGCATGTGCTACAGTTTCTATTAAAATGGTTTGGCGAGGTGGTTATGTATATAGAGCTAGAGATCTTTTGCTTCCTGTTTGTGAGTCCAATGATCTAGATGATTTAATTCTGGTAGCATATTGTGGTTGTCCTCAAATGTGCTAGTTTGCCCTATTGCTTCCCCTGTTTTGCAGTTACTCTTTCTTGATTTAATGTTTCCATCCTTTCATCCTCACGTTTGTTACAGTAACTGTTACTTGCATATATGCAGCGTTTATCTTGGGGAGACAATGCAATTGAACGAGTTTTAGTACGGATTTGTGCTTGTTGTGCCATTTAAGTGTGTGTGTGTGGCTGCAAATTCTCAATGCCCTCTTTTCAGAGCTCACTTTTAGGGATGCATGTGGATGAAAAAGGTATGGATATTCACATGAATAAGCTTCTTATCTTGTATGTTGATCACAGTGTTTTTGGTTATTCCATGAATGTATGTCCCTCCTGATTTTTGCCCAAATACAGTCACGGTGTTAACCATTTCTCTTGGTTTAGCTTTCTGATGTAACAGTCCCATTATTTCTCAATTTTATTTTGTTTGATCAGACCCTATGTTAGAAATGGGGGTCTCTAGTTGGCAATGAATGCACCTTTGTCCAAATAGGGACCCTTTCTTCTATTCAGGGTAACTTAGTTACACCCTTAGACAATCTCTACTCACCCCTTTGGTAGCTTGGCACAACTAGACAGGCTTATCTAAGAGATAATGAGTAAAGCATTTGTGCACACATACAGTAACACAGTCAATACACTAGAAATGGATAGAACACCAGTTTCGAAAATAGGAAATCTTTATCTAAACGTCCAAAACGACAAAAATCCACCATACATGTATCAAGATATCACCAAAAATAGGTTGTTCACAAAAAAATAAAGCTTGTAGCAACAAATAGCTCCACCTAAGGCTATTACAACATTATAACAGATGAAAATGCCAAAGTATGGCACCGACCGCAAAGTGTGTGGTGTTGGGCCTGGAGTCACACGGACCCCAAAGAACAGTACTTTGGCAAACGATGAAAACAAAGACGGTGCACGGCGTCGGGGAGGTGATGCTTCGTTGGCCACACCGGAGCCGAGGGCACCGATAGTGATGCTCACGATGCACCGCCCGACTTGCACCGCAGCCCTGACCACAACAACGCTGGTGCTTTATCATCACTGAGCCAATACCTGGTGTGGGTGACCTCTCAAATTCATTGACCCTGTATGCTGTAAGGAACTGACACCTCAACGCCACCGCGACATCACCTCCCCAGGAACAGTAAGAAACTGATGCCTCACCTCTCCCTGCATCGCAGTAAGGAACTCACACTTCACCTCCCCTGTGGTCATAAGGAGCCGCCGCAGTCCGCCGCCAATAGTATTATGCGTTGTAATGGTATGTGTTGTAAATGGTGTGCGTTGTAATGGAATACGTTGTAACAGTAGTTTTTAAAAGTGCGTTGTAATGGCATGCTTTGTAAAATCTTGCGATGTGGTGGTAGTTGCGATGTAAAAACTGTGTTGTAAAAGCGCATGCGTTGTAACATGATATATTCCTGTTTTGGAGTACTTACTAAATAATCTCTTCCAGTGAGAGCCAGTTCAGAATTATAATCGCATAAGAAGAAATAAATGAAAGAGCCACTTGAGCCAATGGGCCTTTTCAACAGTGTGTGGGTTTAGATGAGGTGTCGGAGACCACTGGAATTGGTACGTTGTGGAGTGAGACTGCATTACTGAGGTCGTAGCATTAATTTCTAACTTTGAATCTATTATTGAGATTAAACATCAGCCATGTGTTTGGTTATTGGTTGCTGTGAATATTACTAAGTAGTGTTCATGGAGCACCCATCCTAAGGGACTCTCCCGGGCAGCCACGGAGGTTGTCGTTTGTGGCTAGGGCCACATCGAGACAGTTAAGTCATAGTGGCTTACTATCAAGGGTCCCTGCATGCCATCTTTTCCAGTTGTGGTTTGTTTTGCCTGGCAAAGCAAATGTTATTGACAGCCACCAGAATCTGGGCACACAATGTGTTCGTTTGAGCATCAGACATTTTCCCGAATTGTTTGCCAAACAGGCTTCTTTCATTTGCTGCGGGCTCCTGAATAAAACTATCCTTCCCATCTCTGCGTAACTGCAGTTGGCATTTTTCTCAAATAAACAACAAATGTCTTGGATACAAGTTTTTTACGAATACAATTCAGCGTTCCCTCAGCCTGCTGCTGAGTGTTGGCAGCTGATGCACTAACATCTTTATTACAATCATAAAGTTAATCGAATAGGTTTTCACCACATCAAAAGCAGGCTGGGCAAGTTATTTGGTTTGAACATCTTTTTTACCTAGAATTTGATGAGAGGACATAAATATAATTATTTGCAATCAAATGCAATACCATTGATTTATTAAACATATACACAATGACAGACATGAAAAAATATGACTAAGCAAGTTTGAAAGTTCTTTATTTATATTGATTCATTGGAGGTCAAATTTGCAACCTGCTCTTATATTTCCATAGCTAATTAAAGTTGTAGGGACAGTTTGTTTCAGCACGCTAGAGTCATTCTAAATCTACATGGAAACAAAAGATGTTATTTTTTTCTAGCTAGTGTAAAATAAATAAATTAATAAACATAGCTAGTTAACATTCAGTGTAATTTATCCAAGAGCAGAAGGAAGAATGGAGCGACTTGGTTGATGGACAGCCATTCTCTCTCTCAGACTGTTTTCAGTATCTTCATTACTATAAGGGATCTTGTCAGCCATGTATACGTTTTGTTTGGTTATTTTAGATTACCTTGTGTTGTCATGTTGAGCTATGACATGCTATCTTAAGTTATATTTATTATGTTAGGCGATTATAAGCTAGGCTAGGTTGTGTTTGAATGTGTCCAAAGTGACTATCCTGCAGTGATGCACTAACTAAAAGTGGTTAGGCTGCCAGCGCCAAGTTCCCGTGTGTTACAAACAACACCTTAGTCCCATTTGGGATCTTGTGCCTGTGACGCTCTAATCCACATATCAACCATTTGATGTTCCCCGATCCCTTAAATACAGGAAATATGAAATATTCCTGGAAACTGATCTTTGCTCCTGTTGGATACTCCACCCATGGGTTTTAAAGAAGACGCACCTTTTGATTGAACCCTGAAACTCTCCATAACTCCAAATCTGCACTAGTTGTGGCCCTCCAGAGCCATTGCCTTTTGATCAGCTTGAATGTGAACTGAGGGTCTGCAGCATCTGCTGAGAAGAGAATGATGTCCCAGGAACAGGATTTTGAGCAGTTACCTTCCCAGCTTTGCAGAAGCTATATTCTAAGCAGAATGACCTCCTCCTGCTTGCTAGTTGAAAGACTGGTGTTATAGTTCTGTTAGTAGAGAGGGGTATCCTCTTGACTCCAAGAATTGAATCTGCACAGGATCCATGAGGACCTCCAACACGGCTGACGTAAACTACACTGAAAGTTCCTCTGTAAGATCTCCATCTGAGACTTCTGGGAAAGTGAAGTGGATATGTTAGGGATGTGCCTGCTGAGCCAGTGCATCATGGACAGCTGCACCAAGGAGCACGTGGCTCATTGAGTACAATGAGCACCAGCGGTGGAGCCTGTATCAACCCTTCCTGGGCTTGAAAGGATCTTAGATTGACTCTCACCATGGAAACACATCTCAGGGATCTAGGGTAGAAGGTCATGACCGTCTACCCTTGATCGCTGAGATGTGTTTCTATGGTGACGTTGGTTACTGAGAACTCGAACAAGTGGAACCTTCATGACATGACTTGTGGTTCAAATACTGTAGTTTAGAGGGCTAGTTGCACCATAACAATACCTATGTGGAACCCGTTTTGATTCACTGCTTGTCTCAGAACCATGTCCCGTAACACCAATGTGCCTGCACCGTAGCTTGGAGTACTGGTACACACTACATACTACATCCTAGTGACTTGGGACTTTGGTCGTTTTCACTTTGCCAACTATTAGAATCCTCTTTCAATTGTTTGGGGTCACTTTTGTTTAGCAGCTGTTGGATTTTTGGAACATTTTCTGCAGCAATTCCTCAGATCCTAAGCAGCCATCCTCAAATCATTGCTCTTAAATCTGACACTTTCAATTGAAGCTTGTCAGTGCTAGTGTAACGTTTGGAGTTTTACCTTGTATAGTCGGTATGATGGTTTTACAGTGCTGTTCTCCGCAATGAGGACAGCTTTTACATGAAATCAATATGCAATTGGTCTGATTTTCTCAAAACACTTCAACAAAAGGGCACAGAAATATCTGATCTAGCAATTTGAAGATTAAGTTAAGTTAAAAAGCTTATAAAGCGCAACAGCTACCCCACTAGAGGGTTTCCCGGCGCTTGGTCGACAGCCAGGGATACGTACTGGACCACCTGGCTCCAAACAACCACGTCTTTACTTGTCTGCGGAAGGTGGTTAATGGGGTATAGAATCTCAGATGTTCCGGTAGGGCGTTGAAGAACTTTAGGCCGAGGTACCCAAAGGCGTACCTCCCATGCAAGTTTGTTCAATCCTGGGGACAGAGCACAGGGAGAGGTTACTGGATCACAGATGGCGAGCGGGCTGATGCCGGTTTAGCAGACCACTTATGTGGTGGGGGACAATCTATGCCCTTGCTTTAAAAACATAGAAAAGAGCCTTACATTGAATGCGCTTCTCCACCCTCCACCAGAGAAGTTTGCGGAGAAGAGGAGTAGCTTTTTCTAGATTATGTTCAAAGATATTATTAAGCTTTATAACTTTGGTAGGAAAGGGGAGAAACTCCTATTATGCTGAGGATTTACAAGGAAAATCCAGCTTTCTAGTCCTGGGCTTGAGAAACACTGTTTGAAAAGAATATAAATAAAAAGTCGGACAGGTGATGTTGTACAGTGCATCATAGTGTGGCATCACACCCTATTCTGAGGCAGCTACAGATTGCCAAGGAACCTCTAGGCACTAAACCGAAACTACCAACAAACTGCTGCCAAAGATAACACTATCTGCACTTAAGTAAAAGGTAATACATTAAACCACCAGCCACCTTTCACAGCTATCTTTAACCGCATTAACTCTAAGCACCGCTTCGTACCAAGCCAAAAACTCCGGATTCCACGCATTTATATCTGAGTCAGTCTATTTTCTGTTCCACTGGCCATCTAACAAATATGCAGGTACTATGCCATACTTGACTTACCTGCTGTAATGTCTGGCTGAACTTTGTCCATCTGGATGTGTTTATAGTAGTTAATGTGTAACACAGGCTGGAATGGGTTCTGTACCGTTCATTTAACCCTCCTGGCATCAATGATTAGTTTGTGTGATACACTTGAGCACTGCTCTGTTTTCTGTCAGCGACAAACGAGAGAATCCCATGAAAGAGGAAAGCAAAGGTCAGAAGGCTCGTAAAATGTGAGAGGCAAGTTAATCAGGATAACTTTCTTCTACAGGTACAATATTTCACTTAGAGGATGATTGTGTGCTTTGCATCAAAATTATCTTCTTAAAATGTGTTTGTCTTAGAATATTAAACGGTATGAAGGGCCGCACAAGTTTAGGATTTTCGTGCTGTTTTTTATTCATTGAAGATCATTATTAAGATTTCTGTGTGATGTTAAATCAAATGTCATGCTCATTTCATGTTTTGAAGGAGTGAGTGAGATAGGACACACTTAAGCTAAAAAAGTACCAACATTAATTCACCCAAAACAATAATTAACAAAGAGCAATGTATGACGATATCTGTTGTATGTAACTGATAACCGGGAGGATTTTCACTTAGCACATTACTGTAGGTCCTTCGCACACCCCTCACTACATTCAAACTTTACACAGTGAAGCAGTCTTGCCATAGAGATGTCAGTGAGGCAGACCATCCAGGCGGATCTCAGCCCTTTTTTGGTCGAGTCTGGGCATGTTGTATTGGAGTATGGACTTGAAGCCCCGTCCACTCTCAGCTCATATTTTTCATTGGCTTGTGTCATTGCCTTTCCTAAATGCTGGCTTCTGATTCATTAATAGGCTTGTTAGTCCCTCCTTAGTACCTCCTTTTCTTCATTTGCAACGTCCCATGAGGACTGGCCATTTTACTTCTGTTATTACACAGTATGTCTTATTTAGTCTGTAAGTACTATTTTCTTTAATGCGTTTCTTCTATTGCAGCCACAACATGCTTTCCTGCAGCATTCAACGTGCTTTCACTTTCCAAGCAGCATGGAACAATGGCGGGCACGTCTTCGAAGTGAAATAGGTCTCGTATTTACAAGAGTTTGAGCTATTGGCATTGTCAATGACAATGACTTTTATTTATGTGTTAATTATCACAACAGATAAATAAAAGGCACTGTCATTTACAATGCTAATAGCTTAAACTCTCGCAAAAGCTAGTCCTCTTGCATTGCAAATGCTTGTTCTAACCTATTCCTCTGCTCCCCATATCCACATGACTTTTAAAGTAGACAGTCTAGCAGAGGTTCATACCACAGCAGGATGGATTGAGGGCCTCATGTATGAGGCACCTTGCTCAGCCGGCACATCACTTTTTGTGATGTTCCCTGGTGCAGGAGCCTGCTCCATATTTTCGAGGCAGTACTAAGCCCCTTTTTTTGGCTTAATGCTCCCTCATAAATATCATTCCCTTTAACGCAGTTTTCTGCATTAAAGGGGTGTGCAATGGGTGTTGCTGGGGGAGTTTCCAAAACACACAAGATGATGAACGGAATGTTGCACAATGGCAAAACATTCACCCACAGTCACAGAACTGGGTTTAATCCATCGTTATGTTGCTCACCACGCCACCCCAGTTCAGACATGGCCATATGCAAATCAGTCTTGACCATGTGCCTCATGGGAACAGTCCAGCCCGAACTGCCCAGCCATGTCTTCCCTGGACCGGAATCAAGCATTCTAGGACCGGTGTCTGGCTATCAGCCGTCATCAGCCAGGACAGCTTGACTCCAGTGGCCTAGTGAGCACGGGACCCACATCTGGGCATACCCTTCCCACATAGGGTGAACAGCAAAACACACAAGATGATGGACGGAATGTTGCACATTGGCAAAACAATCAACCCCAGTCACAGATCTGGGTTTAATCCATCGTTATTTTGCTCACCACGTCTCCCCAGTTCAGACATGGCCATATGCAAATCAGTCTTGACCCTGTGCCTCATGGGAACAGTCTAGCCTGAACTGCCAAGCCATGTCTTCCCTGGACCGGAATCAAGCATCCTAGGACCGGTTTCGGGCTATCAAGAACTTAAAAAAAAGGAAGAAAATAATTTAAATAAACCAACAGCAATAAACGTTAAGAAGTAATAGGAAATAAAAAAAACAGTGAAATCAAGATCATTCTAAACAACACAAAATTGATTAATTGTTTTGTAATTACTAAAGATTCAAAAAATGGAAAACATGTAATCAGCAAGAATATGCCTTTGCAAAACAAGATCATTGATTTCTGAAACACTTAGGGTACTTCTACTGTAAGGGCAAACACACCAAAGCGAAGGCTCATTGGAGATCTGTTGACTACTTCTCACTTCTCAATGTGCTTCAAAGGAAGAGTGGTCACTCTTGGATATTTTATTAAGAGAACAAGTGAGCATGACCACTCTGCCTCTTAGAAGAGTTTGAAGTATGAGAACATAGCCAGCAAATTAAAGCTTTAGGAGCAACCTCCAGTGAGCCCTGTGGTACAGTGCTATAGGAGGTAGCCAAAACATCCCTGTGCATCTTGCAGGAGATATTCCCAATACTCTAAATTTAAAAAGAATGATTAGCAGATAAAAATAGGCAAGCAATGTGCAATCAACACTGTAGTGTAGTTCCTATATTCCCAGTAGGCTCTGCGCATTGGAATAAGATATCATATAGATTTGTCGTAGGACTTAAGTCAATAGGTCTCTATTGAATATACTGAACTTAATAGTGAGCGTGACAGCTAACTCAGAAGTCACTAGAAACTTTCTCGAATACAAAAGAAGGGATTTGTTTCTGACAACCACATAAACATGACAACTTTGTTTCCCAAGAATAAGAATATATCTCTCAGAGTCGTGGAAACAATAGATAACTAGTTCACTCAGTCAATCGTGCATGCTTCGTTTCTACAGAGTTGCAGAGAAATAGTGAGACGGGCGTTTCCAATAAAAAGGTTTATTGAACAGTCGTCTTTCTCATGCAAGAGAAGTGAACTGCTACAATCGTTAGGCAGAATGCAAAGTGTAATGCGTACAGCAAGAATAATGAAATAATAATACTGTAATAGCATTGTATGGTTTCTAAGCCACATAAAAATACATACATAAATAACATAGACTAAAATACTCAACTGGTGCTTCTAAAATACGCCTACCCCAATGTACCTAACCTAGGTCTAGTACCAGGGAAGAAGTAAGTATTGTTTAGCATAAGTTTTAGTTCTTGCCAAGAATCTACCAAAGGTTTCTCTAGGTTCTAATCAGATCCATACCTTTGGAATGAAGGAGGTCTGGTATCTCTGTCTCGGGACTCGATTTCCCAACACCCCGCAAATGGAGTCAGAAACACTGGAGCTGGATTCTCTCAGCAGAGAAGGGCAGCTTCCTGACCAGTGTGTCAGCTGGAGAGTCGGCTTCCTTTGGTACTTGCTGTAGCGAGCTGCGTCGGGCAAGTAGGTCTTCGAACTGCTCCTAACCACCGTATCTTGCTATAGCAAGTGAAGGTATATTTATACCTTGAAGGTGTTTTGGAATGCCATAGTTGACATAAAGTCGGGCACATGAACGCCATGAATGAACCCCTAGGGACTAGATGTTCACTGTAAAACTAATTGGAGAAATCAATATTCAAGCAATGAGAAGTCCCTAACGGCTTAAGCTGGTTTTCCAAGAAATCGTTGTGACGTTTGGTGAACGGATGGAAGTAGCTATGCCTGTATTTAGGAAGCATGGGCTATGCCTAAATAAGGGTTTGATGTCTTATGCCTATATAAAGGCAATGTGAATTATACCTATATAAGGGCTTGAATCGGGAAAATTCAATCGGAGACAAAAATGCCACACAACAACACAACTGAAAACATATATTGAAATTGACATTCACTCAGAACAAACCAAAACCTACATGCATGAACCTTTTCTTATCCATAATAACAAAGAACCTCAAAAGAGAATATTTGCTACTTTACTTTAACAATCGAGAGCAGTAAAATGTGGATAATAGATTGGACAGGTTCAAACCAACACCAAGGCAATCAAACAGATTTACATTATTCATAGTATATAAATAACACTACCATACTTCTAATTTATGCTTTGGTGTCAGACAAATATTCATCTACATATACTGAATTTGTAGAAGTAATAAATGAAAAACCAATAAATAAAAGTCCTAGAAAATAAAAAATTGGTTTCGAATTATCAATGATCATAACAATAAAAAAACGGTATTCTGATACACAAATTCCAGGACTTTTTTCACTTTTTTCTCAGGCATTTTGGAAACATTTAAAAAATGCATCATCCTTAGCATTGGATAATATGTCTGAGAGCTTACTAAAATTTAAGTTGAAAAAACTAACAGCATAATGTTTTGTACTTCCTGAACATGTATAGGAATTCTATGCAGCAATAATTCAATATGACTATGTTTCCCAAAATAAAAACAATTGACACATCTACTTAATTATTTCAAATACAACTAGATTGGCTATCTAAGCAGTTCAGGCCACAGAATAATGGTGGAACTGTTATTCAATCTGTTTGCAGGGAGGTGCAAAACTCACAATGCCAAAGTGTATTAGCATAACTACTTCAACAGTTCTTTAAGGAAATGGAATCCTAACTCTTTTTATCTTCTGGAAATGTTGATAAAGATGCAACGTTTCCATGAAATGAGACAAACACCAAATTTAACAGGGAGTCTGCAACCCAGAGTTACTAAAAAGAGCTAATGAGAGACTCCTTTCAAAAGTTCAACAACTTTTAATATTTATGGGAACAGAGTACCTGGTACATATTTCATTACTAATACTCCTAACAAAATATAACCATTAAAAAATAAAATAACATTACTCTTCTGTCTAGACAAACAGCACACAATTGTAAAACTTGTAATTATTTATTCCCTATACAAAATGCTAAATAACTAATTTTAACATCTAAATGAAGCTGAAAAAAAATCTTTACTTAAAGTGTATTCCTTAAAATTAAATAAAAATTACATCTTACCTGGAGTGTTTTTCTCTCTTCAGGGGTTGGTAAAACTTTAAATCCCTCACCAACACTCTAAGGCAATTCAACTACAAATTCCCCAAAAATCTACAGTTTACAAAGGAATTATCTTTTGTTTTCCCACAGTGAGAAAAAATTAAACCATAGAAATCCATGTTAGAAGTGCAAACCTTAAAAATATATATACATATATTCTATATTTTAAAAAAATGTCCATTTTATATGGTTAAAATTTATATAAGATATAGCGAGGAAATTGTGATAAGTAATAAACACAAAAATCCCCTTCATCCAAAGTTGCCCATCATGTAAGATCCACCATAAAAAATATCCACATGATGAAAGAATCCAAGGTAGCGAAAAATAAAGGTGTCACTATTTATGCTTAAAAAAATTGATCTTCTGGATGAGCGTACTCTGCGGAAATCTAAGTATTACAATAGCAAAAGCATACAAATACAAACAAAGGTGGACATGTCCAATAGCTACAAACCTCCCTTTCAATAAACATACTCACTCAAGAGTATATAATGCAAAGAATAATGTTCTTACCTGACTGGAGCTGCTGCACCTATCCGACCTTTATCATAAAGATCCACTGACTAAAAACACAGGCACACAACCTTCAAGAATGTAAAACAAGCATATGCAATGCAATAGGTCTTGCATTACTGAAAGTTTTATCTATTGGCATTGCAAATGATAATGTTTGCTTTTAATTTGTTTGTTTAAAAATACAAAGCAGTATCATAATTAATAAACTAAAATAAACAAAAGAACAAAAGGATGCAGTACCACAGCTGTTACTAGGTGTCCCTGTGAAGTTGTAAAAAGACCTATATTAGCCAACTAAGGTACTGCACCTTTACTTATGCTACAGCTAGAATATTTTTAAACAAATAAAAACTTATATAACAAACATTATTACTTGCAATGCCAGTAGCTCAAACGTTCAGTAATGTGAGACCTATTACATTGCAAATGCTTGTTTTTAGTCTGACTATGCCAGAACTGGATAGGCTTACTTCAAGCCTGAGAATAGAAGCCCAGCAGAGGTGAGGGAGGCTGTGGAGCTGAGCTGCTGACCCAGAGGCATAGGCTCTGAGCTTTACATCAAATTTAAGAACCTTATAGTCATGAGGACGAGTGTGACATGCTGCTTTGAGAAGATCCATGCAGAGAGGCGGGCCGCAGATGTTCACAAGAAAGAATGACACTGTCTGCTCCCACCCACTACCACCAGCTTTATTCTGAGATCAGCTTTGAGTGACAGCTGCTCTGAATTAAGCAGTAAAAGGCAAGCCCACCTTATTTTCAACAAGGGCTGGCTGTGCTGCCTGTATAGGGGAGTTGAAGCCTCCTGCTTTTTTTTAGAAATAACTCGTACCAGTGGCACTGCTCCCATCCATTTATGTAATTGTTCTCTCGCTCCTCTCGACCCAGAGGACTAGAAAAGCCCCATAAAGTGTGCGTCCGTATAAAAATTGGCTCATCATAGCAAACAGAATTTTGGAGGCCTGAATATAATATTTAAAGCGTAACATCGCAACATGCATTTTTTGTTGTGGCCACGGAGGGGGAGCGAGGGTTAAATTAAAAAGCGAAGTCACAGAGCTGGGAAAACAAAAAATGTTGACAAAGTTGATATAGGTGATCAGCGCAGCACAAAAGAAAGGCGTGCGGCCACCCTGTTTAATCTGAAGCGCAGTGTGGTGCATTGTAATATAATATTTAAAGCACAGCATGCTGCAAGTTTTTTTTGTTGTAGCCAAGGATGGGGAGCGATCGTTAAACTAAAATAAATAGTGCTCAGACACTAATAGATGACATGGCGAGGAACACCACGTGTAAGAGGGGCAATCCTCATGGGAGGTTACAAAAGTAAAAAAGGAAGGACTAGTGACCATATTAACCAATAAAAAGCAACCATTTACAAAGGGCAGTAAAAGGAGCCAATTAGAAAGATGGGTATTGCTTACTGCCCATATCATGAAATTAGCATGTCTCGAAGAGACAGTGCAAACACTGCTAGGAGAGCCCTAAAAAAGTCCACAGCAAAATTAAAACAGAGTTTATATTCCTTAATAAGGAATGGAACAGTGTGGAAAAATATAATTTTTTTCATACATTTTAAGAAAAACGAAATTTTAAAAATAAATATTTAGTTATTAAATATGATTTAAGCAAGCATGTGTGTAGGTATTTAATTATGTTTGAGTTTTAGATTAAATTAAATAGTATTTGTGTTAACCTATTATAAAATTATATTGCATAAAGGATATGCTTATGATTGAAGATCTTGTTATATTATAATGTGGGTGTATATTAAATATTTTGAAAAAACATTTCAAAATACTACTAGAAAGTTAATAAACCTCTAAACATTAATACCCCCTTCCCCCGCCCCTCCAAAAAAAAGAGATTCCACTCATAAATTAGAAAGCCCAGAATGCCTAATTTCTAGACAACCCACTTTCTTTTTTAAAAAGTGCATGTTAAAAAAATCGTAAACTAAGTAAATACTCACACCCCAGAAAAATGTATCCAAGCCCCAAAATAATTACCCACAAACATTATCCAACTTTCTTCTCTATAATTCTAACATCCAACACTGTCAGGGTTGTTTTGACTTTTTATGTTAATGCTCACTCTGCATTCTCAATGCAGATAATAGGCACACTTTCACGCTCTAAAGGTAAGTCAAACTATAACTATCATTGGCATGATATGCTCAATTACTTGTAACTGTGTAATGATTGTGGCCCAAGAGAAGTTCAAGATTTTGTTTGAGGCAAGATATGGCAAATCTCACAAGAACTCCCAAAGTCTCATTGTCCGTGTTTGTGGGCATAGCTATAAAAGGGGCCACATTTTTAAACAAACCGCTCATTTTTCTGGTGGTGTCGGCATGAACAAACCACATGATGGGTGGTTGTTGCAAGAAAACAGCCACTAGCCAGTAAAATTAAAATACTGGCAGAAGTTAGAACACAAACTCATCAAGGCACTAGCAGAAATCTGTTATTTTTTCAAAGACCTGTATATTCCTTTTGGCATTTACACCACTGACTAAGAACCCACAGAGGATACTCAAGAACAAGAATCAAGAAGTTATGCATGACAAGGTACTCCTTTGAAATCATGAGCATAAAATGGAAGTAATACTTGGCAAAACTGATAACATTGAGAAATCGATCATTCAAGAGATAGAAGCAGTTCTTCAAGAGTCAACATCTTTTACGTAAGCAACATTAACAACCTAAACAAACAGTTAATTCCTTATGTGTGAAGTTTTGAGAACAAGACAATAACTCTTGAATTTATTGGTTAACTTGTGAACAGGCAACAAGGTTACCTGTCAAGTTGAGAGCAAGTGACACCATATCTTGAGGTGTGTTAGTCCACTTGTGAACAGTCATCAAGGCTGACCGTTATGAAAAAATACTGTTCCAGTTTGAATAGTTGTGGATGACAGAATTTATTTGTTCAAGAAAGGGAATAAGCCCTAATTAATAACCAGTATATGCTCTAATTATTCTTCCATGAGTAAATGGGAACAAACAGCTAAAAAAGAGAAAGGAAAAGTCTCATGAATCAGATCTATAAACAATTCCACTGACACTCTTGATCTGCCTCCCTGTTGTGCCCTCTCCAAAATTCCTCTCCCTATTTAGCCACCCCAAGCATCTATTTTTTCCAAACTCAGAATCGGGGCTGCTATGGCTTTGTAGGGTACTGCTTCTGAGGAAATAGGCTCTGTGACACACTCTTACCTAAAAATTAACATTGTTATTTAAAAAGATATATTTTTATAATGTAAATGTTTTGTTAAGGAAAGAAACTCAAGTGTTTAGCACCCAAACTCCAAAAAGAAATATCCACATTTCAAAAATATTTACCTTAAATTAAAATATTCTCCACCCTTATCCCCTATAACCCTAACATCCTTCTCCTAATTTACAATTTTTTTAAATTCAAAAACGTTTATTTATACAAATAATATTCTTAATTAAAAAAACAAAGGAATTAACACCCTCTCCGCAAAAATAAATAGCCACACCCCAAATATAATTGCCTGTATATTAAAACACTCCCCACTCTGATTCTTTATAACCCTTTATTCTACTCCTAGGGACAAAAATATTAATAAAATATTCGAAAGAATTGTCACACTCCCAAAAAACAATTACCCATAAATAAAAACACTCCCCACCAACTCTGACAGTCTGTTCCAAACAAAAAAGCCTAATGTTATTATTTTTCTAATCTGATATATCAAATAAATAGCAGCACTTCAATAAAAAACATACATTCTAACACTCCCAAAAATATCCACACTGCAAAGCTAAACACTCCCCATACTTAACATTTTTGTCTGATTGTTTTTCATAGATTTTTTTGTGTGTGTGTTGGGAGGTAGACTCCCAAGTCCCCCCACAATTTACCACTCCCTTAAACAATATTTATTCTATTTTTTGGGGGGGGGGGTTGGTAAACCTCCCCAAAGCCCTTTTAAAACCACTACTTTTACAACACATAAAAATAAACATTACCTTAGTTTCTTTCTTTTTTAGGGGGGTAACAATCTGTTAGCCCACTCTCTTAAACATTATTTACTGCTTTCCAATTTTTTTTGTGGGTAGGATAAACACACCTCACCACCCTATAAAAGCACAACATTTACAACCAACCTCCGCAAAGCAAATTAAAACAATGCATTATTTGCTTTTCAAAATTTTTTGGGGTGGGGTAACCCACACATCCTTCTTTACAACCATCACTTTTACAACTCAAATGCCCCAAAAAATTGAATAATACTCTCTTTACCCCTGTTACCCCACTCTCCCACTCTCTCAGACTATATTTGCTTACTTTACCTTTATTACTTTGACTTCTCTAAAGTCCTGCTCCGAATTAATATATCAAAATATATATATTATAAAAATTTGGTTAAGACAAAAATCCCAAAGAATTAACACCCACATCCTAAAAACAATTAACCACACTCCAAAAATAATTACCTATCAATTAAAGTACTCCCCACCCTTATCCTGCATTAGCTTCAATCCCGATCTTAAGAATAATAATTCATTAAAAAAAGTTGTTTCTAAATTAAAAAAACATATTATAAAATTACGTCCACACCCCAAGAAAATAATTTCCCATACTTACCTGGATACCTACATAGATATATAGTATAGAATTAAGAATATGTGTGATACAGATTCCATTGAGTAAAGGCTGTATAACCCCATAATGTCTAATATGCAAGTGGAATCACCTGTAGAATGCTTCACTCTACATAACCTTATTTCAGACAAATAAGGTTTTGACACTCAACTCTGTCTTAAAGTGACATCAGATGACATCAACAAGCAACTGCGCTCCTGCCCTAACATGTTCCAATCATGGAAGACCAACAACTACCTAGTACTTAATTCTACTAGGACAGACATAATAATTGTGAGTTATGCCACCCTCCATCCACAAATCCTGATTGTACCCAAAACCAAGTTCATGGGATTCCTCAAAGGCTCCAACCCTGCACTCAAAGAAGCAAAAACAAGCATCTGAGGTCCAACTCTCTCTCTGTAATGCAAAATCAACATTTTGTTCTAGTCTGTCCAGTCTTTGCTCACAACCATCTCTTTGTCCACAATTTATCAATGAAAATGGTGCTACATGTTCATCACCAACCATTGAAAAAGGGTACTACATTACCAAGTCCTGAAACTACTATTAAAGCAACAACCTCACCTACACCAGGTGTATCTAAAAGGTACAATGCACATTTTAGAGGTCTAATATATACTCAGAAACAGTTATATGGGCTCTAGAGCATCAAAAGGTACAAAAGAAAATACGTGCACACAAGTATTCTCTATCTAGGTCCCATGGAACAAACTACTCCTAGATCTGACAATATCATTGTCACTGCAATCTTTCTGAAAGCATTTGAAAACTCCCTCTTTCTACCATACCTCGTATCTTCTACCTCGCTCCCATATTCATGGCCGGAGCTGCTTTTAAGGTCAGATAGGCAGTACGACCATTCAATCGATGGTCGAAAGGTTAACCATTCAAAATGAGTGTTGAAAGGCCGCTGGCTCGGGCCAATTGTCGGCCATTTCCTTTTTTGATTATTGACTTTGTGCAGTCCCATTTACCTTTACCAATTCTGCCTTGGCTGAGACGACCCTTGAAGACAGGACTGCACAAAGGAAAGCAGATTATTGTGGTTTCATAATCACTGAAGGTCAAATGGGCTATTAGTCAAGAAAAGAATGATGTCAATGAGCCCCCCTGAGTGGGCACAGCATGAAGTGATCTTGTCCCACTTTCATCATAACCTGGGTGTCTCTTCAAAATCGAGACCTCGGGGGCTCCTGCTGAATGTAAAGAGGCTCAATAAACACTTCTCATCCACTCACAAGAGGGAGTGTAGGCTGGCAATGAGGCCAAAAAGAACTGTCGCTAGTGTGGGCAATGCAAGTCAGAATTTCCCAGACCAATTCACAGAGACCAGCCAGGTCATTACCCATTCGAGTGCAACCAGGGCTGTTGATATCAATCATTGTAAAACTCTGCCTTAACTGCAGGGCTTCAAAATGAGTCACCATCAGCCTCTGCATTCATGCCCTTTAATGGCAAAATATGATAGCTTTTTTCAACAATGACTTTAAAATTCCTTAAGGTAATCCATGTAATTGATAATGTCTCTGTTTACATTCCACATTTTACTTCTTCTGGCATTCTATAAGTATTTGTGTTTTACAGATAATTTGCAGGAGATTGAAAATATAGATCTGGAGAAGAAAGAGATGATCCAAGAGATATACAGGTGGAAGATTTCATAAAGATGAGGGGGGAAAATGATGGGGTCTATTATGATGTCAGTGGATGGCACCATCTCGGAAATGACTGACCGACCTCTGGTCCATTGTACAGTCGCATTCTGACATTTCCCAATGGAAGCATGTGTTACGGCCATAAACTGACCGTAGTACTTGCTCCCATAAGGAAATAGGAGGTGGTGTTAATCCCCGCACCCCAGGGCAGGCACCTCAAGGTTCCTTCCACAGGGTGCAGGGATTAACAGGGGGGCACCATAGGTGCCCCCTCATCCCCCAACCCTCGGCCGCAAGGGAAAGGGGGCCCTGCTAGGGGCCCCAAACATGCTTTCTGACAGGGTTTCCATTTCAGAAAGGCCAGCATGGAAACCCTGAGGGAAAACATGCATGGTAATCCAGACGGCGCAAACCGCAGTTAATTTGGATTAGGTTCTGGTTCCGACTGGCCAACGGGCTCCCCGTCAGAAGCTAGCTGGAATGACTGACGGGTTTCAATTCTTACTGGCTGAATCAAAATCAGCTGGTTGGAATTGAAAACAACGATGTCGGTCGTAAGGCATCAGACCTGAGGTTGTAGGCCTTACATTTTTTTTCAACATATTTTATTGATTTTACATATCAGAAAATAAACTCGAGGACATTAACTGGTAGTAGTACAAGTCATCATAGAAAACCCCAGTGCACATTTACAGCAAAGTAGGGTCCCAAGCATATAACAGTTCAGCAGTTGACAAATAACAAGGTAAAGTGACCCTACCTTTACATGTCTTTGTGGCTATTGTTTGACATGATCCCAACTAAATTAACTCCTGAATGGCATATACCTGCTCAAGGTAACACTCCTTGGTAACTGTGCCTCTTCCATTAGGAAAAAGTAAACTAACATCTATACCCACCCACCACCCCTCCACAGACTCAGCCAGAATCCTACCCATCTAGATGACCCACACCAGCACAGCATAATCATGGATATGATATCCAATGCATCACATAATAACAGTAATCATCTTTGTTCACTAAAGACGTACTGCAGCCCAAATAGTTCTCAGCAGTCTATCACAAGACTCGAGGAGGTGTAGATGGAATCCATCACTATGTTTGCACATCAACACAAATAAAATCTTCCAACAACACATTCCATTCCATAGAAATAGGTTTTTTACGCAATCCTCTGTGTTCCTCTCTCTGAAGCTCCGCACCCTCCGCCCTGCCCCATCTAACCATTTCACTATGCCATTCTTGCAGCGATGGCGGTTTAGCGGTCTTCCACCTCATTGTAATGTTTTGTGTAGCTAGTATTAAGGTAAGATTAGCAAATTTATTAACAGAGATTCCCTTCTTCCCTTTTGGACCCAACCCCAGTATGCAGTACTCTAGCAAGTTATTATTCCGCACGGGGCGATATCCTTCAGTATCTTACATATCTTAGAGATTAAGGCCCAGTAGTGCCTTAATCTCGGGCAGCTCCACAGCATATGTATTAGTCCCGCTTCCGAGGAATAACAGCGTGAGCAACTATCCACTACATCTGGAAACATGGAACTCAGCCTGTGCAGAGTCAATTAGGAACTATGTAGGACCATGAGCTGTATAAATTAGAATTTAGGGTTCCTGGATACCTTCTTCTGGTATCCCAATATAATGCCCCATTCTTTGTCAGTGAGCGCGCGGCCCACATCCTGTCTCACCTGCCGTGGAGGTGTTGGATTTGTACTGCTGCTATCGTCCAGATCCCTCTGTAGAGCCACTTCATTAAATGGCGCCCGTTTCCCATCAAATATTGCATAGTGAGTAGTGCGTGCATTATTGGTTCTATCCCCTCCAGAGCCCGAGTGGTACGTATGTAGCGAGAAACACTAGCATGTAGAAGAAACAATGTATCTGGCACTCCATGTTCTCGGACAAAGACGTCATGGTGCATCAGGGTACCGTCCTAAAAAAACATGCCTACCTGTTCACTCCCGCGTCCCCCAGGCCATTATTCTTCCACAAGTAACAGTGAGGTTGGAGGCTTTATGACAAAAATCGTAATGGGCCTGATGTGTCTAAAGGACCACTAGCCCAGCCACAGACTTTAGTAATGTTTAGTTCATAGTCTCATTTTCAGAAGTGAATTTTTTTTATTTCTTATTACTTACAAAATAATTATTTTTATCCATTTACTTTGTACTGCTAACAAATATTGGCAAAGCCAATAGTTCTGGCTTGTTTTAGGTGTAGATTCATTGTGTTGTTGTACACAGGATGCTATAAGAACAAGCATTTGCAATGCAAGAGGTCTCGCATTAGGAAAGTGTGAGCTACTGGTATTGTAAAAGACACACTTTTTTAATATGTGTTGGCTTTGAAAATATATAAGTTAATAGCATTGTTATTCACAAAGCCAATAGCTTACACTTTCCTAATAAGAGTCCTATTGGCTATGGCAATGCATGTTGGTAGCAAGCAAAGACAGTGCTGTTGTGGTGCTGAGTGATGATGTGGTTGGGCTGAGTGATGTGGTGGTGTCCCAGGGTGATGTGGTGGTGTCCCCGAGTTATGTGGTGGTGTCCCCGAGTGATGTGGTGGTGTCCCTGAGTGATGTGGTGGTGTCCCTGAGTGATGTGGACGTGTCCCTGAGTGATGTGGTGGTGTTCCTGAGTGATGTGGTGGTGCCCCTGAGTGATGTGGTGGTGTCCCTGAGTGATGTGGTGGTGTCCCTGAGTGATGTGGTGGTGCCCCTGAGTGATGTGGTGGTGTCCCTGAGTGATGTGGTGGTGCCCCTGAGTGATGTGGTGGTATTCCTGAGTGATGTGGTGGTGTTCCTGAGTGATGTGGTGGAGTCCTAGAGTGATGTGGTGGTGTCCCCGAGTGATGTGGTGGTGTCCCCGAGTGATGTGGTGGTGTCCCTGAGTTATGTGGTGGTGTCCCGAGTGATGTGGTGGTGCCCCTGAGTAATGTGGAGGTGCCCCCGATTGATGTGGTGGTGTCCCTGAGTGATGTAGTGGTGTTCCCGAGTGATGTGGTGGTGTTCCCGAGTGATGTGGTGGTGCCCCTGAGTGATGTGGTTGTGTCCCTGAGTGATGTGGTGGTGTCCCTGAGTGATGTGGGGGTGTTCCTGAGTGATGTGGTGGTGTTCCGGAGTGATGTGGTGGTGTCCCCGAGTGATGTGGTGGGTCCTTGAGTGATGTGGTGGTGTCCCTGAGTGTTGTGGTGGTGTCCCTGAGTGATGCGGTGGTGTTCCTGAGTGATGTGGTGGTGTTCCTGAGTGATGTGGTGGTGTCACTGCGTGACTTGGTGGTGCCCCTGAGTGGTGCCCCTGAGAGATGTGGTGGTGCCCCTGAGTGATGTGGTGGTGCCCCTGAGTGATGTGGTGGTGCCCCTGAGTGATGTGGTGGTGTTCCCGAGTGATGTGGTGGTGTCCCTGAGTGATGTGGTGGTGTCCCTGAGTGATGTGGTGGTTTCCCCGAGTGATGTGGTGGTGCCTCCGATTGATGTAGTGGTGTCCACAAGTGATATGGTGGTGTTCCCGAGTGATGTGGTGGTGCCCTAGAGTGATGTGGTGGTGTCCCCGAGTGATGTGGTGGGTCCTTGAGTGATGTGGTGGTGTCCCTGAGTGCTGTGGTGGTGTCCCTGAGTGATGCAGTGGTGTTCCTGAGTGATGTGGTGGTGTTCCTTAGTGATGTGGTGGTGTCACTGCGTGACTTGCTGGTGCCCCTGAGTGGTGCCTCTGAGAGATGTGGTGGTGCCCCTGAGTGATGTGGTGGTGCCCCTGAGTGATGTGGTGGTGCCCCTGAGTGATGTGGTGGTGTTCCCGAGTGATGTGGTGGTGTCCCTGAGTGATGTGGTGGTGTCCCTGAGTGATGTGGTGGTTTCCCCGAGTAATGTGGTGGTGCCTCCGATTGATGTAGTGGTGTCCACAAGTGATATGGTGGTGTTCCCGAGTGATGTGGTGGTGCCCTAGAGTTATGTGGTGGTGCCCCTGAGTGATGTGGTGGTGTTCCTGAGTGATGTGGTGTTGTCCCCGAGTGATGTGGTGGTGTCCCCGAGTGATGTGGTGGTGTCCCTGAGTGATGTGGGGGTGTTCCTGATTCATGTGGTGGTTTTCCCTGAGTGATGTGGTGGTGCCCCTGAGTGATGTGGTGGTGTCCCTGAGTGACCTAAGGAATTCAAGTCAAAAAGCATTGGGAGGACATACGTGAGTACATAATAAGGCTAAACAGTCACTGTTTTGTGATAATACTATGTCCCCTGAAGCCTAGGGCGGAGGTAGTCTGGCTAGATTTGTCTGGTGATGCCACAACTAGGCAGTTGCGAAGTGATCATGAGCTGGTGAGTTCAGAGGAGACTACAAACTTGGCTTGTGTGTGCATGACATAGAACGCAGAATCAAGGAAAAAAGAGAGGAAAATTAGAGGAAGGTGCAAAAAAGATGAATCTGTACATACCGATCGTTGATCGGTGGGATGGCGAGGAGAGAGGTTCTTTCTACAGCCGTGTCCTGTGTTGCGCGTGGTGCGGGCCAGCTCCGTTGAGCCCGTCTTGAAATGTAACAACCAAGCGTGAGTTCCGCAGGTTGTCAGTAATCGCAGACCTGTGATGACCGCCTCGATAAGGGCCAAGATCCGCAGTTCTAGAAGGGATAAATGACAAAGGAATGAGAGGGAAAATTCCAAGAAACTCGGAGGGTGGTGCGATGAAGGCAGGGTCGGGCACGTCTAAAAAATCAGTGTATGTGCATACTATGGGGAACAGAAGTATAGGGCGCTTGCCTTCCTAAGTAGACAACCTATAAGTGTGAGCGTGTCTTCCTTGAGTAGGGAAAAAAAACAGCATGTAAGGCCAGAGGTGTGTGGCTCATGGAAACCCACAGTAGGTGAAGCCAGAAAAGGGAGACATGTCTCGAGGGAAGGGAGCTGTGCGTGGCGGCTTAATGGAGTAAAAAAAACCTCCTGCGAGTCCCCCATAGACGCTGGGAAAATATACGAGACAACGTGCATAATGTGGATCTGGGAGAAGAAAGTGAGCAATCCATATGTATTTCAGAACACATTATCAGAGAACATGTAACCCAATGTGGCATCGTTAGGTTCCGAGAAACGGGGGAAAACCCTGTGTGTGCAGCACAGGGTTTGATAATAAAGCAGCAAACAATGTGTGAACCAAAGAAACAAAAAGTGATGTGTTTTGAGACATATGTGACATGAACAAAAAGAGGCATGGGCTCAGTTGGGTCCGGAACTACAGGCAAACCCTGTGGGGGCAGCACAGGATCAAACGCAGGGATGATGTGTGCATGAGAAACTCAGGGGGGATGACGGATGAGGTTATAAACAGACAGGGCAGTGTTAGAGGAGGTTGGGAACTGGCGGGGGTCAGAGGCGCTGGTGGGAAAGAAAGCGGTTGAAAGTAAATACCTGTGAGAGAAGTACTCCTGGGTGTGTCCCGATCCGGTCAGAGAATGGCCTTGTCTGTCCTCTCTGTTATATATGTACCAAAAATGCGGGAAGAAAGTGGGCAAGTAGCCATGGTGGAAAGACTTGAAGGGCCATACATCGCTCATGGAAATGCGATACATCCATGAATCCACCGACATGTCTGACCTGTTTAAGCGTCAGCGGTGGGATGCTGTTGAATATGTAGACCGGCAGGAACGTGTGTGAAATATAAAATAGAAGCATGCAAGATCGAGTAAAAAGGCAGTGCCAGCACCTGTTGAATAATACGGGGTTGAAGTAAGGTATGTCTGACCACGTGTGGGAAGTATAACACAAAATCCTGCAAGGCCGAGTAATAGGCACCTGTTGCATCATATAGAGTTGTAGTGAAGTATGTCTGACAATCAGAAAACAGAATGTGCCATGGAACGCTGGTGTGGGTGGTGGGAAAAGAAAATACATTACGGGCATCAGGCCTGAAGAGGGCCACTTCAGATGGGTGAGGAGAAAGGAAACAAAACAAGCTCTCGGCATTGCTCTGGCAGGGGGTTTGCGGGGGAGCGGCAGCCTTTGAAGTCTGATGCGGGAACGAGGATATGGGGTATTAGCGAACGAAAGTTAATTGCTGTAAGAGGGGAAGCAGGAAGTGAGGCCAAGCCTGCGCTGGTGCCAGATGCCAGCTTTGCGCCTGAATGCCTCACATGCACTAGCCATAAACCGCATTCCAGAGGTCTTTGGTAGACTTTTCTTTTCCCTTTACTATAATCTTGCATCGAGATTGCTTACGCAATAGCTAGGCTCGACCTAAAAAACTCAGAGGCACCTAAATACTGGTCAGGTGGCTTCCTGTGTGATGCAATGTGTTTTAGCATGCATGTTTTATGCCACATTGCTAGATAGATAGGCAGTACCTCTTGGGGGGGATGCCTAAATAAGCTTCTTTGGCTATGCCCCTTTTAGAGACCACCACACCCATGTGCACGCACAAACACACACATTTTTCAGCCAACGTAAAGCACTGCCAGGCTGCTGCCCCATCACTGAACCATAGAGACTTCTCTTTGGCATAAAAGGCAAGTGACAAGTGTGCAGGCCACTGGGTGGGAGGGGGCTGGCTGTAGCTTTGGAGAAGCAGGAAGGTGAGGCAGCACTCAACTGGCAGTGGGAAAGGGGGCCAAAGAGCAATCTATCTACTATAACGAAGATTTGTCATTCCTGATATCATGTGTGACAACTTTAGCCAGCCAGTTCTGGCTTTTTAACCAAGAGCTCATTGCCTTCTTGGATCAGTACTTACACTTTTATCATTTAAGAACTCCAGAATGGAATTGCTGTCTCATGTAAAGCCAGATGTAGCTGAAGGTATCACATATGGTATGGGGTCCCTTGTGGTGGCTCAATGACTAATGCTTCAAATCCTCGTGGGTCCACACAGCCTTTCAACCTTCTGAGGTTGTAAAAATGAGCACCTTACCGTGGGTAACTATAAACGCCTGTTAAGCAGCTCGAAGATGCCCGAATGGTGCATGCTTATAAATACTTGTGGTATTTTATGCCTTCCTATTAAAAAGCCTTTTACTGCCAGCAGAGAGTCCGCTCAAATCTCATAGAGCTGCAACTCACTCATGATAGAAGAGCTTCTAAACATGCATGGGGACAGATAGTATTCAGGTGGAGCGCTGTCGTCAGGGGGAATGCTGTAATGCCAGTAATTTCAGGTATGGATACAACAGCCTATCTGGAATCAGTGAAGCAGCATTTGCTCCATCTGATTCCAAGCGAACCAGTGTTTCTAGACCTGAATTTACTGGGTACGCAAAAAGAGGACAAGGTAATTCAACTTGAAAAATTCGTCTGAGTTTTATTGTGTGTGAATTCAGATCTGGAAACTTGGCAATTTGCTTAGCAGGCAGGGACTGGTGACATAACACAGCCTAGCTCCACCCTGACCAGTCTAGCAGGAGGAGGAGGGAAGCAGGCAATGTTTCTACCAGACACAGTAGGGTCATATCCCCACTACACAGCAGCAATGTCCTGGGTCAGAGACAGAGGTCCAGGACTGAGAGCCGCCCCTTGACTCCAAGTAACAGTGAAGGGGTGATAGCCAAATCAGTGCTTAATTTGTCAAAAAAAAACAGTGCTGGCGCTCTCGTCAGGAGACCACTACAGCTTGCACCACACATTGCTCCTGCCATGCTGCAAAAGGATAGTAACAACACAACTACTAACTATCACACTCCCACAAGTGTGACAATTCGGACTATTCGAGGCCCTCAAAGCTATGTGAACGGCTTGGGAGGCAGGAAATAGTAATTTTTAATGTATATTGAATTAATAATTGACTTTTTGGTTGGTCATCTCAGACAGTGCCACCTTGTTGTCAATTAAGTGCTGGTACCGAGCACTGGAAACCACCGGCTCAAATTAAGAACTGTCTACTTCTCCAGAGGGCATTCCTTGGTCAGGTTAAGACATGAGGAGAATGTCCATACCCTGCTGATCACCTCCTACCACCATGAACATCAAATGCGCTAGTCTAAAGGAAGAGAACCGATGCAGATCACAACCATGCCCAGACCCAGAATGCCTTCGACCACACCTCCCCCTGTAGCAATACCATAAGTAAAGAGTGCAGTTCTAGTCCACAGCAGAGACCAGACAGATTAACTTTTAATTATATGGTGCCAGAAACAGTAATTCTGGCATCCGTCTGCTCTGCCCGACTCTTAGTTAGGGGAAGACACACTTCACATTATTCACAGAGATTATTCATATTCCCCAGTGGAGTGGTTACTCACTACCCACAACGTGGATTTACACACTCTTAACAGAGCAAACTCACTTTCCATTGAATGGTCTCTCACTCCCCATAAGGGTCTCACACTCCACATAATCTGACCTCTTACTCCACAAACATACCTTCTCAAACATCATAGAGGAGTCTCTCACTTAAAAGAGAGTGCTGTCTCAATTCCCATACAGAACTGCCACTGCCTGCATTCAACTGCTCAACCTTCATAGGGGCTTCGAGGTTTCTCTGTGTTTCCTTCTCTGATAACAAGGAACGGCCACTACTTGCTCCCACTACAGAGAGCTAGGCCACTGCTTGATCCAATATGCTCGCGTGCAGTCATGGTTATGGTGGTACCTTGCATTTCATAGCAAAGTGGAGTCCTTCTCTGTTTTATTATTTAACATTTCATTTTTATCAGGAACAAAAAAATTATGTTATCGAATTTTTACTCAGGGGATGAGATGTGAAGGTCAGTTTCAGTTACAATGTAACAACAACTATATTACACATAATGCAGGCCAAATGTCAGCCATTGCCCTAATTGTATTTTGCATAGTATATTGTCCTGATATTCAGGTGCTCTGTGCACTGCTCTCCATTGTTGCTCAAGCATGATATGAATACTTCCTGTGCACACACAGCTGTGCCAATGCATCTCATTTCCAATATACACGTGCAACGCCAACCAAGACCAGCACATATCCCCTGTATGCACAGCTCTGCCAGTGTACCTCAATCATGACCTGCACTTACCCTGTGCACATACAGCTCTGCCACTGCACCTCAACCCAGACCGGCACATATCCTGTGAAAGCACAGCTCTGACATATTCCTCAAACTGACTTGCACACAAGGATATGCAGACTCAGTTTTGCCAGTGCTTTTTAGTACTGATCTGAAGCTGCTATGTACACACCCAGCTCTGCCCTTGTATGTCAATCATGATTTTGAGCACGCCCCTGTGCACACACAACACTGCCAGTACAGCAAAGACCTGATATACATACACAATGCACTCACAGCTCTGCTGATGTACTTCAACCCATGCCTGCAGATATCGTGCACACAAAAAGCTCATCTCAATAACGACCTTGACATACACACAGCTCTATCAATGCACCCCAATCTTGACACCTCTATACCCTGTGTACTCATCTTGGTCAGTGCAGCTCATTCATAACCTGTACATATCATGGGCATTGCCAGTGCACACATGTTTAGGCATGTAGGTACACTGTACACACATAGCTCAGCAAGTGAATCCGAAACACATCTGACCCTGAAACATGCACAGAAAACTCTGCAGTCTCTTTCAGTACACATATATGTGAAGAAGTTTATGAGCATTCTCTATCTGTGTGCATTATTAACAATGTGCAGAACTTGGATTTACTTTCTAATTACATGTGCACACTGACATGATGCTATTGCATTTAAAAAGAATTTGCTGATTTATAGAGGTGTGCTTTTTCTGGCTTCTTTGAAAAAGGCCTCAATGTAGGTCTAGATGCCATCTTGTTCAAAATTAATGTCTCCTCCTGTATATTCACTGTTCATCTTTTCTGCAGCACACAGTCAAGCAGTCATGTCTATTATTTCCGTTGATGTTGTTCTTGCTGTTCTCAAACTAAACTTTCCAACCCCAATCCAATAATATTGCTTTTACCAAGGCAGTTCTGCCATCTCATTGTACTTCATTCATTTAAAACTATTTGCTGTTGTTCATATAGTTACTTTGTCCCGCCATCCCCAATGACATTAGCTTAGGGTGAGCAGAATCAATATTCTTGTAGTGGGAAAGTGATTTGATGCTAATGCAAAACGACATTTAATAGAGATTTGCTGAGTATAATTCTTTTGCTCACACCGTGGTGATTATGCACAAACTGATGATTTCCTATGCAAGAAAACTGTATATAAACCCTCAGTTTTGGAGGTGAGCCAGAAAACTTTCCAATGTTACTAAGGATGCTATTCAGATTTTGCTATTTATTCTGTATTGCTTCATTTAGTGAGGGCCTTTATGGGAACGACTTTATGCCGTTGTATTCATGATCTATGTATTCCACCTTTAACATTTTTGTAATAAACCTTAACATTCAATAACTGGGCCTGGACTTAGATAATTGTCTGTATTCTGGTGTACTTTAACCCGTTTGCTGCTTCTGTCGGCCAACAGCCATCGCGAGCATTACCTCTGTGCACGCCCGTTGGCCGACCCGGCCCCACCCCCTTAATAGAAGGCTCCGCACAGGCGCGGAACGTTTGAAGCAGCAGACGGGTTAAGGTGCCTTATCTCAGGGTCATATTACCTTATGAAATTGAAGTTTAACACCGTCTCTGATTTATTCACCTATCAGTGTGCTGTTGAGGTAATATTTTGGGGTTTACAAATTTGGAGATTCCCCACGGCCACATATGCACACAGATGGCTTGCCCAGTGCTCTTCATGTCCAAACAGCAGTCGCTCAATACATACTTCGCTTTGCCATTCCAGTATCAGGATCCTCCATTGACCTGAGGTTAAGCAAGAACCTGAGAGAAATGGGCATATCAGAAGCCTCAGGGCTTTAGTGTGAGGACATTCCATTGGCCCCTGATGGTGAACAAATGTCAGCGGCTGTGCCTGGTTCTTTAAGGGCCTTTTGTCATTGGGAAGTGAAGATCACTAACAAAGAGCAGGAGAGTTTGTGCTGGATGGAGTGCAGGGCATTCTGGGATCTGACTGTTTTCATGCACTAAGGCACCTCAATCATGGAATCAGTGGATTCAGGGACCTGAGGATGAGAAGGATATTTCTATAGACTTGAAGATGAGCATCACGAGACTGAAGATGAGCTGCAGTGGTATGAAGATTTGCAATCTTTGCCAATTTTTCTGCCTCGAAATTAACCGTCTGATACTGACAAAGAAAGGTTTCACACTTTTATGTTGTCCAGGTCTTTTCCAACCCAACATTGTCTGCTGGCCTTAGAGCCTCAACCACCTGTGGCTCTGGGAAATTTACTTGATCTCATTATGCCTAAAAGAAAAAAAAGTAACTTAATCTGGTGTAAAGAGATCTAACGTCTTTGGGCCAGGCTTGTGCTGCAGAAAAAGCATTTTTTTCCCTGCAAACTATGTGAAGAAATAACGAGGGCAGTCGGTAACCACGCTCACCAGGCCAGCTACTTTGCTGCGTTTTTCTTATCCTCGTGCAGTACCTAACAAAGTCTACCTGGTTGACGGAAATCTGCATACACAGTGCTTCACTGCTTCCGGTGCTACAGAAACACCTCAAATGTGAAAAACCGATCAGTGTCCTTAACTTGCCAGTCACAACTGGGACTGCTGCATTCCTACTGACTACGTCTGACTGTTTCGGTGTGTACGTGAACTCCTCAAGGCTTCCTTGTTCTTCACTTTTTAGAGAAAAGACGAATCCATTGAGCACTTTCCATCATGCAGGCAGCAATTTTATGTAGCTGTATTCAGGTATCCTGGATGAGTAGAGTTTCCAAAGTTACAGCCGTGGGATCAGTGCCTTGGTGAGGTAGTCAGTGTTGTGGCACTCTGGTACTGTTTCTGCTTGACGTCAGTTCTCTGTGTCAGGATCTATTCGATTGCTTTCTGTAGCATGTTAGCTTTAAAGATTGAGGGAAATTATCTAAAATGCTAAAAAAAGTATACCACGTGAATAAACAACTTCTCAAAGTCCCCCAAAAAGTGAACTTGTCTTAGTGGCTCAGTGAGACAACGCACTGTCCAGGGGGGGGCTGTTTTAGAGTCTCTTGAACAACCTACACTGCACACGTCATCTGCATACTGTGGTGGAAGGCGGAGGCCTGGTCGCATCTGACGTTTCTTCTTACCTAGCATAGCATCTTTAGTGCTTCGCTTATCACTTCCCGCATGTTGTAGTCTTTCAATGCACTGCATTAATAAAACGTTCTTGTTTGATCTGTCAAACTAAACATGTTGCATTACTACCCAGTGGCTGCTTCGTGGAATAACAAAGAGCAGGCAGCTCAGAAAACAGTTTTCTTCCGATCTCTGCGAGCTGGTTCCGTTCACAAAATCTGGATCCTGTTAAGGCTCCTTTGAAATACTTCACAGGAACAACTGCAAATAGTTACCCTCTTCTGACGTGTTAACGTGCTTCCCACACACAGTGTCTTTCGAGCTTTTGGAGAAGAAATTCAGCAAAATTTACAGTTATGGCTTCATTACTGATGCGTCGGTAATGGTGGGCTACGGATGGGACCGTTAAGGTGTCATGAGAACTGATAAATTACTGGGAGAATTGATAATTCTGCACCTGAGTGACCCAGTGATCCCTCATTCAGCCTTGGTATTCCTATTATGGATTCTTACTGGCGAAATTTCTTGAATGAAAACACCCAGTCCATGGGGACTCCGGAAAAACTATGGACTTTGTAATTCTAATGGGGCTGGCACCAGGGATTGCCAGCCCTGAATATTAATGGGGCATTGGTAATGATGCCTCAGGTGTTACAGTCACCAATATAGACATTTCAAGATTCCTGTGGAATCTGCAAGAAAACTTTCAATAAACTGTGTCCTTTACAGGCAAAGGCAAATATCACGCCCAACACAGTGAAATTAGGAAGAGGATTAATCCAAGGTCCTTAATATGTACCCTTTAGTGTGTTTTTAATGCCATGTTATGTGCTTGAAACTACTACAGCAACGAGAAATGTATGTGGCAGCAGTCGAACCTATGTATCACAAACCTAGCAGAGAGTAGCATGACACTATACATTGAGGCATAAGGCTGCAAGAGGCGGGAGGTTAGACATTTCAAGATCATGTGCAAAACTAGGGGCAGGTATGACTATTTGAGCAATTGTATGTTCAAAAGCTGTACTTTTCTTAAACACCAAGGGTATGTGAATTAATGAAAGCAATGCATGAATGCCAAACAAGCCGATCCAGAAAGGCAGAACTAAACACACACACCTATCACAGTATTCATACCAGCAAGAGCATCATATTAACATGCACCACCTATTGAAGTGAAAGATTCTGGAAATATAGCACAGATGCACAAAAACCACGAAACCAGAGAGATGACTTGAAGGACGCCAAACACAAAAGTGACATTAATACTGGCAGTGGAGGCTCTTGAAATGACCAGGGGAATGAATGCAGGTTGCTCAGTTAGCCCGATCACCCGTGGGATAGGGGCCCAACACGCTTAAGACATCAACAAGGTAGGTGGCAACAGCGCAGAACTGCGGTTGCTGCCAATATTCACTGCATACTTCTACTAAATTCTATATTCTGGTACACGTGCAAGTGCAGAGCCCAATCACAGCAAACAGATAGAACTCCCACTAGGAACTCCTCTGAAGCAATTTTGTTCACTGCCGCCTAACTTATGAAGACCTCTCTCTCTGTAAACTTTCTGTCTAAAGACATACAGCAAAAATGCACTGGGCATCTAACGAGCCTCTAGACGTCTCAAAAAACTATTTCCTAAGAAAGAAGGCAGCTGATCATTCATTGAGCCACGGTCCAATAGAAGAAGGCATGCAACTCTGACTTTAATTGCAAGGCATAGCTACCTAGATAACCAGACATTGAGAACTGACTAAGAAGTCTCCTTGAAACAATTCAATGAACCATCAAGAGAGACATGGAAAAAGACTCTATGATTTGATTTAATAAAAAGTTTTTGTTTTAATTTAAAAAAGAGAGACATGGAAATTCTATTACTCCAGAAAATCGCGCAACATTGGAAATTACCTATCATCTATCCATATTAAGAATGGGCAATTCCTGGTAGATCGGGCTGGGGGCTGCTGGTTTGCACAATATTAGCCCCCTTCTTCAGTTTGGAGTGGAATTTGGCACAGGATAATTATCTGCATCTGCGATAAATTAATTCAAGCATCACTTTTTTGTTTTTCTCTGTCATCTAATTGTTTCTGAAATAAACAGGGGAGTATGGTTTTCTCACACCTTGGCACAGTTGTTTGCAGACATCATTTCACAAAGACACTTTCAATGGATTGCATGAACTAACACAGCAATTAAAGACTAACAGCCAGATTCATCAAACGAAATGCGCTCGCAAAAGGGCCAGATTCTGATAATCTGGCCCTTTGCGAGTGCAATTTTTGCATTTGGGATTCATCATCCCAAATGCAAAAATCGCTAATAAAGAATTCGCAAATTTGTGAGGATTAGCATTTAAGGAATCTCTATTAGAGATTCCTTAAATGCTACTCATGAAACATTTAAAAATTGCGAATTCGCAATTTAGGAGCGCTATTTACCACGAAGTCAAACCTCGTGGTAAATAGCGAAAACTTAGAAAAATGCATTTAAATGCATTTTTCTAAGTTGCATGTTACACACACACATGTCCTTTGGACATGTGTGTGCACAACATCAGTGTAAATTCACATTTCAGGGGTGCCTCAGGGTGTCCTTTGGACACCCCTGGCACCCTTGAAATCGCATCCTTATTTGCGATTATCAAATTGCTAAACGCAAACAAGGATTGACTCCCCATTCATTTCTATGGGCCTTTAGGCCCATAGGAATGAATGGGGAGTTATTCCTTATTTGCGATTAGCAATTTGCTAATCGCAAATAAGGAGGCTGTAGGAATCGCAATTTATTTTGCCATTTCTACATGAATCCCGATTTGCAAGTCCTTAATAGCGATTCCTTAATAATCGCTATTAAGGACTCGCAAATCGGGACTTTGATGAATCTAGCTGTAAGAGGGCAAATTCAGAAAGATAGTTTGGGACATAAACATACATTTACTGCCGAATATGTCTTCATTTCCACCTAGCAGGAACTTGCAAAAGGATTCTTAGTAGGTGCCTATGATTTTACTGCTGCATATTTAGCCCCCTCGGGTATGGAAAATCAAAAAGGCCTGGTTGACCATGCAATTTTGGGAACGCCCACAGACTCTACAAACTCCATTCTGATCCATTCCTACTTTGCTGGAGATTTACTCCAGCCACAGGTTAGAGTAGCTCCCTTTGCATGGAGGACGGAAAACAGATCACCCCAGCCTTGGTGGGGTGTAGAGGAAGGGCTTTCAAGATTGAAAAAATGTTTTCTCTGCAAAAAAAGACAATAAGTGTTCCTGTGCGCCGTGGGCTCCAATTTCAATGCCTCATTCTATGCACAGTTACGCACTGCGATAATGGAAGCTCGGAGGAGATGTCACATGACAATCCTAGTAATACCTCGGAAACCTGTGCCTGCTGTAGCTTTCCAGGCATACTAATGAGTGTGTATGCCACTTGTCAACCCAATCAACCTGCACCCAGTCATAGACGTACTTCTATGGATACAGGTTCATTGCTTTCTTAAATTGGCCTAGAAATCTGAGGCAATACGTTCGAATCTGAAGGTTTGCAATGTATGTCAATAAAGTATGATTGAGCTGGCTTGAACTGAAATGAATTACATTCACAACTGGATTTATCACTCATAAAGTTTTATAATGGAACTGTATGAAATTTGAGAGTAATGCGAAATACCTGTAGACCATCATATGGTTACTCTGTTCCTGAATATCAAGGTTAATTAGTTGTGTATGTTAAACTGTGTGTGGTAGGCAGATGTCTGCACTGTAAAGACCTGTTTTCCAGAACCAAGTCCTTGTGATTCCACACATGGAAAACTCTGGTAAAATTTACTAAGGAATTTGAAAGTCTTGTTTTGTTAATAATTCCTCCTGGGTTTCGTGTCCTCCCTTAGTACTCAGAAACAATGTTCAGCAATTTGAGAGAGTAACACCCATGAAACAATTCCTTGTCAATTTTCACTCACTCGGATCCATTCCTGCAGAGCTCTAGTAGTGATACGATTTCTAAAGTCTGTCCATTTATGGAGTGTTTGTGCTTTGCCAGATTACAGAAGTACAACAGTGCCATTGCCAGTAGGTAATTCGACCAGCAGATCCCCAGGGAAATAAATGTGTTCAGCGTGGAGATCAGGCACAGACTGCAGCCACATCCTTGAGGAGTGCTCATCACTCCCTGTAGATTGTGTTCAATGATTGTTATCCAATCACTATACTTCTTGCCTATATATCTGTTTGATTCAAGAAGTGCTAAAGAAGAGTTTGCTCTTGGCACACACTGGTCCGTTTTGCACTAATTATGGTGGACAACTATGTTCGTGTGCACACTGGATGTTGCAACAATAGTGTGTGATTGCCCTCATGCAGCACTGTACACAAAAGGCTGTCCAGACCTCAATTCATTGAAGAAGCTGTGGCAGTGTGCATCCCTAACAACCACAATTGCCTTGCTTTGCATTGACCAGCTTGAAGACTGTGACCTGTATCTATTTCTTGTTGTTCTACTTGCTGTTCACCCTCATTGACATTTCAATAATGTGTTACTGCTGCTTACATTGGTGTTCCGTACATGGTTCATTGATGGAGCTCTGTAGGTTTAATATTTAGTGGCTCGGAGATCTGCCTACGTTTACAGCACAGATCATCCATACACAACAATATCGCCCTTCTCTATGAAGACAGACATTAGTTAAACGGAAACCATTATTTATTATGAAATTAACTCATGGTGATGTAAGACCGTTACTACAGTGCCAAATCATTTCCCACCTATCCCTACATTGACAATGCCCAATAAATTAACCTCCCATACTTGAGTATCACTGCTAATTCAAAGTAGTATGCCCCAGGATACCACACATTCTGTGCTTCACTGTCATAGCACTATAGTACTCCCTGACAAGCAAGAAAAACACACCTACCTGTGACAGCAGCATAGAACAGCTCCATTGAAGCCTGTGCTTCATTTATATCTTTCATTCGTTAAGTAATTCATTCAACTCTTTTTAGATTTCACCTGCAGGTCAAATGTGCTGTTTAACTCTAGGAGGAAGCCATTAATTTTCAAAAAGATCTTTGGGTTAGAGAATCACCACAGTATCAGCTGCAGCCTCTTATGTGTACAAGAAATGGATCAATGTTAACCATAAATGCTCAATCGCACTTTAGCAACCAATACACTTTGAAGTATAAGGTATCCAAGTTCAGTTGTTACCCATTTTATAGGTGCAGCATTCAGCTTAGAATGCACCCCAATTAACCCTGAACCATTGATATCTTAGATCGCCAGAGGGGTGCTAAGGCCAAGCTTCCTACATGCATTTGCCTCCTCTTTAAGCTCAGACTGTTGCTTTCAGCCCCAGTTTGTGTAATTCTAATCCTCTGGATGAGCACTAAGGACAGTGAAATCAGTGTCACACCCAGGCAGTCACTCCACATGACCTAACCAAGGAAGAATAGTTGGCAGCACATTGGGCATTGTTACAATATGTGATATATGTTTGCCCTCATATGAGTGACTACTCTGTTAACATTGGAAACAGTTTCAGGTAATTGTAGGGTTCACGCACAGCATTTAAACCGTCACCGATGTTATCCAAAGGAGCATCTGGAGTAATATAAGAGCATTTCCTCTGAGGTGAGTGAAAAAATGTAACACAGATAATTTTTTCTTTTGCTATATTCACCAATATTATACCATATTGTCAACATAAAAGGTGGTGATCTGTTATGTCTCCTTCTTTGTATACATGCCATATTTTTCTTTAGTTTTACACGTTGGGCTAGACCTGCACGTAGTACTACAAACGGGCCAAATAAAAGCAACGACTGGACTGAAAAATGGAAATCGCAATGGCATGGCCCTTCAAATGGCCCACATACTGATGTTTTGGTATGCATTGGTCTTCATATAGCACTTTATGTACCCTTCTTAAGGTCTTAAGATCTTATGATGGTTGAGATTCTTGAGGTAGCTCCTGCGAGTGTTCGCCATTTGCTTCCAAGTGTCTTTTCATTGAACGGGAAAGTGGCCCTGGTCCTTTATGTTGTACTTAATGAAAATAATTGTTGCATAAGTTGATTGTGTCCTAAAATGACTTATTTTCCCAGCTACTTTAATTACACTAGTAAATGCCCATATTCAGTTAATGCCAGTGAACCCATGAATTGTTGATGTTAGGGTATGACCCCTGCCAATTTGACTGCCTCCAACTATGAGGGTAAGTGAAAGTTACTGTTGTTCCACACCAACATTTTAAATATGCTGCACAAGCGGAAGCTGGCTCTGCTCCTCACTGTGCAGTATCACCAGAAGAGTGAACACCAGGGCCCAGATTTAGTAAGGGCTTGTGTCACTGTTATTATTTTATTATTATTTTATTATTTATAGAGCCCAACATATCATCCCCACGGCACCTAGGCATGACAGCAGACAGATACCACGAGCAGTGCTGAACCCTAAAACATCCAGGTTTTTAAGCTTTTTTTAAAGTGTGCCAGAGAGGTACAGCGACAAATCTCTTCCGGCAGCCTATTCCAGTGGAACGGGGCCAGATAGGAGAAAGCACGTCCTCCCATTCTGGCTTTATGGATTCTGCAAGGTACTAGCAGATTCTGGTTACTTGACCTGAGGAGGCGACCAGGAACATAAGGCCTTGTCTTCTTCCTCAAGTAAGCTGGCCCCAGGTCTCGAGTTGCCTTAAACACCAGAGTGAGGAGTTTAACGACTGATCTTTTCTTTACAGGCAGCCAGTGTAGAGCTTGCAACAAAGGTCAGGAAGGGGAGCGTCTGGGTTTATTTAGGACCATTCTTGCGGCTGTATTTTTCAGCACTTGGAGCCTTGTGAGCAAATCTTCCCTGGCTCCGTCCAATAGGGTGTTACCATAGTCCAATCTGCTTACAATAAGCGCCTGTATAAGAGTCTTTCTTGATCCTAGGGAAATTCAAGGAAATACCTTTCTTAACATCTTCAGGATTCCAAAACAGATACCAGAAAGTGATTTAATGTGATCTTCGGATGACAATTTGCTGTCCAGTAACACTCCCAGATTCCTGACCTGCTTTGCAGGGGAGGGAGATTCCCCCAGCTCTGTAGGCCACCAGTCCTGTGACCAGAGTCCTCTGCCTTCCCGAACAGGACAATCTCTGTTTTGTTGGCATTTAGTTGGAGGAAAATTGTCCCCCATCCATTCAGCTATGTTCAACATACATGTCCTAAACTTAATCCTGGTGACAGCAGGGTCTGAATCAAAAGGAATAATCACCTGCGTGTCGTCCGCGTAAGAGATGGTATCAAAACCATGTGATCGTATAATAGCGGACAACGGAGCCACATATATGCTGAACAGAGTGGGGCTAAGGATAGAGCCTTGAGGTGCTCCCTTGTCCAGAGGGGTGATTGATGACCCAAATGCGTCTAACTTGACATGCTGAGATCTATCTGTCAGGAAGCTCTGGATCCAGGCTAGTGCTAGACCTCCAACACCAATATCCTGTAATCTGCAAAGCAGGATGTTATGTGATATGGTGTCGAAGGCCGCAGAGAGATCAAGAAGCATAGCATGGTGGGAATCCCTTTATCCAAGAACATCCTGATGCTGTCCATGACTTCTATTAGAGCCGCCTCCGTGCTGTGACATGCATGAAAGCCTGATTGGGCAGGATCCAACAATTGATGTTTTTCCAGATAATCAGTCAGTTGTTCATTGATCATCTTCTCCATGACTTTCGCACAGCAGGGCAACAGAGATATCGGCCTATAATTTTTCATCTCTGCTGGTACTGCCGACGATTTCTTTAGGAGAGGTTTGATTGAGGCTCTTTTCCATTTATTAGGGAAGGTGGCTGAGTCCAAGGAGATGTTACAAACTGCAGAGAGTGAGGCAGCTAAGCTCATGGCTTACTTTGCCATAATGAAAGGCGAGACACAGTCTGACTCTGATCCTGAATTTGTTAATGCAAGTGCCTCCTCTACTTCCTCCACGGTAATGGTGGAAAATGAATCCAGGTTGGATTGTGAGGGATCAATTGGCTGGGGAGTAAACACATTGGAGATATCTCCTCTTCCAAATGAGTTATATATTTTGTCTATCTTTTCCCTAAAGTGTGTGGCTAGATTGTCACAGAGTTGTTGAGTCTGGGGGGCTGCCGTCCTACATACTATAGGGTTGGTGAATTCTTTTAATATCTTAAAAAGCTCCTTTGATAAGTTCTTAGCCTCACCTATCCGCCGACTCAGATGTTCTCTTCTGGACATTTTGCAATGGCCTAAGTAGGCTCTATGTGCCACAACAAAAGCAGACTTGTTGTCCAGATCTTTCGATTTTCTCCACTTTTCTCCAAGCCTCTGCATCTCCCCCTCTCTACTTTAAGCTCTTCCGAGTACCAGGGTGTGGGCGCCCGTTTCTCTCTTACTCTTGTTCTTTTCAGCGGGGCAATGCTGTTCAGGGCCTTCCCAACCTCTCTCTCTAATCTTTCTAAGGCCCTATTACTGTTTTGCTCCCCCTCCAGCAACGGGGGTGAGAAGGCAATGTCAAAGGCCTCTGGCGTGACTTTCCTCCATGACCATTGATGAACTTCCTTAACTGGGGGTGTCATTACACCCTCTGGCTGGCAGAGAGAGAATCTTAAGGCCCAATGGTCGGTCCAGGTTAATTCCTGAGGGGAGATTACTGGGAGAGAGGGCTCAGTCGATAAATGGAATCCAAGGTATGGCCTGCAATATGCGTAGGCTCACTTATTCTGGAAAGTAACCCCAGTGATTTCATTGCTGACAGAAGGGCCCTAGAGTCTGAATTTGCAGTATCTTCAAGATGATGGTTAAAGTCACCTGTTAACACAAAGTGATCTGCTTGAAGTACGTACGGGGCGAGAGTTTCCAATAGGGTAGAGGAAAACAACTGCTTACTTTCTCTCGTGGGATGGTAAACTACAGCTCCCTTCCACCCTTTCAGGGACTCTATCTGAAACACCATAAGCTCTATATAAGAAGTTAGGACTGTGTCTAGTACCTTGATGTGGTGGGGGTCAGGGTTGTTACTGCCAGCCCTCATCCACGCTTGGCTGTCCTGTCTAGTCTTGTCACTATATAGTCCTTGGGGAAGGCGACTGTTAACACCGGGGTGGCATGGCTGTGAAGCCAGGTTTCAGTCAGTATGCATATGTCTGTTTTTTCCTCCTTAAGAATGTCCCATAGCTCCCCCGCATGCTTGGAGATTGACCTGGTGTTGATATATAGCCCCTGAAAGGAGCCTGCCTGTGCTTTGTTGCTGACCAGGGGGTTTCCCCTTCCTGCGCTGCTTCCGTCCTAGTGGTTTATCTGGCTGGAGGGCGAGAGTGATATTGGTCTGCCCTCCAGGAACCCCTGCCCACCCGGAACTACTACCTCAAATTTCAAAAGGCTCTGGGTTGCCTCTGTTCCATCTCTGCTCAATATCCAGCAGTTGCTCTCTCAAGTAACTTATTAAAGGCATCCAATCAGTACCCAGCCGGGCAGGACCTCCTGGCAGCCGGCAGCGTCCAGGTGCAGACGGGCACAGATGGGCTTGCCTTTGGCGCACCAACGGCGCACCCGCTGTGCGTGTCTGCTGCGCCTGGCGCCTAGCCTCCTCTTATACCCCCGCCTCGGATGACTAGACCGCCAACAGCCAGCCGCCCCAATATGGCCGCCGCTCCTGGCGGAGTCCAATGCTAAAGGCAGCCTCTCTCCACAACAAACGGCCCCAGTGGCAGCCGCGGTGGACCGGAGAGTTGCCTACAATTTAAAAAGCCCAAAAGTAAGTTTTCTTTTCTGTTGCGTTACGTAAGGTGAAACAAGGGAGTGCAATCCCTTAAGTCAGATTTGCTAAGCCATGCAAAGTCACCGTGCATGGCTCAGCATGGCTTAGTAACTCTGGAGTAACGCAAGTCAGTGCAAGTTGCTGCCTTGCATTACTCTGCATTGGGAAGGCATTTAATGGGTGGAAAGTAGGTGTTCCCGTGAATCCACCTGTGGTTTTTTACGCATTATCAGTTTTACCAAGATTAGTAAACCTGGAAATGTGTCAAAACGGTAGGCCGTCCCAACAAAGGCATACTAAGAAGAAATATCTTTATTTCTTCTCAAAATTCCCTCTTTCTACATGTGCTGCATTCAGCAGTAGACATAGAAAGAGGAAATGCCTAGAGGATTGTTTTTGAGCAAGAAGATGTCCCTTTCTCAACAAAAGCAATACTGCCTGCAACGAAGGCAGCCTTGCACCACGGCACAAGGCTGCTTGCATTGGTGCTAGTCAACCCATGGTGCACCTTCGTAGGGAGAGTCAGAATGTGCCCCATACTGGTATATATGGTGCATTCCTGCTCTCTCCTTTTAACGCTGTGCAATATGTTGTCTTGCTGCATTGCACCAAATCTTAGTAAATCTTGGCCCAGAGGTGTCATAAGGTATAAATGTATACACAAAACGACAGTGCATCACCCCGGGAGTGACCTAACTGGAGAGGAAGAGAGGTAGCCTGATTCCTCAGAAATGTGCACTCCCCAAGCCCCTTGAGGCAGAATAATGTGGGGAGAACAATCTGCAGCCTGGCAGGGGAATCCAGGGGCTCAGATGCTGACAACGCCAGGACACCCCAAGAGGGTAGCAGTCGAGCTCTACAAACCATACTAAAGTAACATCACATTATATATTAATAGGCCAATGACGACTTTTGTAGGGAAAATAAATATGTACTTTTTCATTGTTCAAAAACTGAAATTTACCTAAAGATTAACCCCTTCCCTGCTGCGGTCGGCCGTTGGCCGTCGCGAGCACTACCTCGCTGGTGCTGCGAGCGTCCAACAGCCGACGCTGCCCGCCCATTTTGCGGAACCGCCGCACTCCCGGGAAATCGCGGCCGCGGCTAAAGGGTTAATAGTCAGTGTCCAAAGACCTGCATGTGTTCTTTGTTTTCCATGCCTCCTGCTTGTTGTTTCCTTAGACTTATTTTGAATTTTGATTACAGCACTTTAGTACTCTGACCAACCAGTAACCTGCACAGCTGCATTCATTCACAGATAAGAATATTGCAAAACACATTGCCTGATTTTTCTGCATATTTCATTTCTGACACCAGACTCAAAACAATATTATAGATGACTATCTATTTTTATTTTCACTGTGTACAAAGTAACACTTACAGCAGAAAGGTCTCACATACAATATAACATCAACAAAAACATTGTAAGACCCTTCACTTCTCTGCTGGAGTATGCAGCTGGCATCCATCTCTTGCCAATCTGAACTTGATCAGATAACGGTGGTGTTAAAAGCATCTTGAGCCTGTTCTGAGAGAAAAGGCGGCCTTTAAAAGGTTTCATTGCAAACGCATATTTCTAATACATGTAAAATCATTATCCGTGGTTTAAACACTTGGCCTGAAGGCAGCCAGGGGTTACCACGGAGCCAACGCGGAAGCTGCCTCCTAATAAACCCCACATCGTTGCTGTATGAGATAAGCGCCGCTCCACCTTCATGCTGTCAGCACCGATAGTGCATTTTTCCTTTGATAATTTTTTGGCCTGCTTATCTTTCTCACATCCTCCACATTTGTCAAACTGATATGATCTTAAACCCGAAAAACTCCTTGCAATAACAAGAAATATGCTCCTAAAATTGCTTGGATTTATGAGGATCTGCTTGACATCGGAATTGTATGGCCAATTTTCCCTACAAGTAATTATTCATATGGACTGGTTTATAAATCCTAACAGCATGAGCCACATACATTCGACATAAGACCTATCTTTCATAGCAGCGTTAATGTCATCCCACGTCCAAATGGAAAAGATATCTAATGAATCAAATTTAGTGTGGTGTGGTGTGGTTTGCACAATGCAGATGTTATTCTTTTGCGAAGTTTCAGCTTTTGAAGAATGAGAAAGTACATGTTTCTTTTCCCTACAAAAGGAGTCATTGGCATATTAAGTATAATGTGATGTTATGTTATTTTGATTTGTAGAGCTCGACTGCTTCCCTCTTGGAGTGTCCTGGCGCTTGAGATAGAACCTTTCACCGAACCGAGAAGATTTGAAAGAGTTCCAATTAAGAGCCAGGTTTTAAGCCGTGTCTTAAAGAAGGGAAGGCTAGGGAGTTGGCGTCGACATAGAGGAAGTTTGCCCAGCTCTTTGCCGGCAAGTACGACAGTCACTCTCCGTCAGTTCTTTTTTTTTAATTTCAAAATATTTTTATTGAAATAACATTTTGCATATACAAACAAAGACCAAGCCGTTTGTCAAATTTCTTGGCAGTTCCGACAAATGTGTGCATTTGGCTTAGTGGAGCCCGAGAAAGAAGAAAAGAAGAGAGAAGAAGAGGGGGGGGATGCATACTGTCTACTGCCTCAGGTGGGCGTCAAGAGCTTCCCACATGTCTTCCCTTGCAGTATGGTTCGCCGCCTGGTGTTTAGCGGTGATGTTGTCTGCCCCCCGTAGGAATGTTACCCAATTGAACCAGCGTTTGAAGGTGGCTTTGCTCGTGTTTTTCCAGTTCCCCAGGACTGTTTTGACGGCTGCTGTGAGCAGAACGTCGACTAGTTCGCGTTTTTCTTTGGAGTCCAGCTGGGGAGCTAGGAAGGCTGTGGCTATACTTCCTAGGCCACGCTGTATCTGGCAACCTGTGCTCGTGTCTATGAAGTCGTGGACTCTGTTCCAACATTTTTTAACCTTGGTATAGTCATATAGCATGTGAGCTAAGTCTCCCTTTGCTTTGTGACAGTTCCAGCAGGTGCTGCTTTCGCTTGCCCCCACTGTTTCTAGCTTCGCTGGAGTCCAGTGTAGCCTGTGTAGTATCCAGTATTTCGTTTGTGCAAGTTGTGGGGTTACTTTGTTTTTGGACGCCGATGCCCATAGTCTAGCCCTCTCGTCTTCGTTTATTGGTCTCTGTATTATCTCTTCCCAGAAGGCTGTTGTTTTGTTGTTTAGAGTATTGGTGCGTGGTGTGATTAGTTTGTAAATCTGCGCTGTTTGGTGGCCTATCTTGTTTAAATTTTGTACGTACTGTATAATGGTGGGTTTGTGTTTCGTGAGGTTTGCTTTGGTGATGGCTGCTTTGATTTTTAGGAATTCATAGAATTCCTTGTTTGGTAGTTTGTGCATCTGCTGTAGTGCGTTGTAAGAGAGTGGGTTGCCTCCTGCTTCTAGTTGTGCCGGCACTGTGATGCCTCTCCTGTACCACTCTTTGTTGTCTAGAGTCTTCCCTCTGTATGTTACTCTGGGATTGTGCCATATCGACTCCCATTTGGAACCTCTGATGCTGACTTCTAGTTCTCTGTCTACTCTCAGTAGCGCCGTTTTTGTGTTCCGGAGTATTGCATTTTTAGCATCTGGGTGCCTGTTGGCCGTTATTGCCATGATTGGATCCGATCCCCCCAGGATGCCGCTTTCCAGGTCCAGCCAGACCGGCACGTACTCTGGTGTAGGGGCGATCCAGTGTATTCCTTGTTTGGCAAGGCATGTCATTTGGAAGGCCTTGTAGTTCTGGAAGTTCAGACCCCCTTGTTCTTTTTTTAATCTGAGCTTAGCTAAGCTGATTCATGGCTTCCCCCCCCCATAGGAACGTGTTGATGACTTTATCTATATTTTTGTGGAACTCGGTGGTTAGGGTAAGTGGCAGCATGCTCAGCAAGTAGTTTAGCATTGGTGTGATCATCATCTTGACTGTCTCGATTCTGCCCCACCAGCTAATGAATTTGGGACCCCATGTGTCTAGCTTGGTCCTGATCTTTTTCAGCATAGCCTCTTCGTTGTGGTCTAAGGTGGACCTAAGGTCCCTCCCGAAGAGGAGGCCTAGATATTCAACAGCCCACACCTGGGAATCCAGCAGGCAGACCAGCAAAAGAAGGCAGGCTGTCCATCTACCTAGAAAGAAGAGGTTTTGACAGAATGTCCGGCAGAGAGGAGAAACTGGGCAGCGACAACAAAAAAATTAAGAAAGACCTGGTTGACTCGCCAATCAAAACGAAGAACATCCACAACACTGAGGCAGCAATGGACGTGCTCGTCAAAAAGATAACAGAAGCCAACGACCTGGCCAAGGCCACCAAGACCTCTATGGACAACGTTCAACTAGAGCTCACTGCAATACGAGCAGACCAGAACAGAATCGCCAGCAGAGTGGGAGAGGCAGAGAGAAGAATAAGCGACATAGAAGACAAAGTAGTCACCACAGACAGAGATGTACGCTATATCTCCAAGATATCGAGTGATATGCAGAGAATGCATGCGGAACAGGAAGACAGAAGCAGAAAGGGGAACATCAGGATCTTGGGGATGCCAGAAGACGAGGAAGTGGCGGCAGGGTCATGCGCAGCCCTACTTGAAACCCTAAGCCCCAAACTGACAGGCCTCCACTTCGAAAAAGCTTTTGAAATAGATAAAGCATATAGAGTACCGGCCGTGAAGCAACTGCACATGAAAGGACCCAGAACAAATCATCTGCAGACCCCTGAGAGCAAACCATACCGACGCCATTTTCGACTTCGCGAGGAGAAGCCAAACACTCAAATGGAATGGACAAAAAATAATCATCACCCAAGACTTCTCGAAGAAAACGGTAGAAACCAGAAAGGGTTTCCTGGCACTGAGAGACACACTGAAGAAGGCCAAGATCACGTGCAGCTTTACAGGGCCAGCAAGAATGAAGATAACCGACAGAAGAGGCACGCACACTTTCGATGACCTGGCCGAGCTACGCAGTTACCTCCGAGTACCGGAGCCGGAGCCGGAGGAAATGGAACAAAACAGCCCAGGAACTGCAAAGAGGAGGGCATCATCGGACGGCTCAGACACCGGGGAAAAAGGGGAAGCAGGAGGACGAGGATAGACACGGCACCAGCACGAGTTCTTGTACAACAACTACCTCAATATGGCCACCTCAGTTTTGCCGAACACAGAGGGGCTCAGACAATCGAAGAAACTGACACTGACACTGAAATCAGGCCGTACAGAACTGATCATCCATCTACCTCAACGAACAATGTACTCTGTACTACCTTATCATCCTTTTGTCTCCGAACTAAGTCTACTACATACAGTATTATGCAACTCTTAGGAAGTGTTAACTCACGGGCTGGCCTAGTGTTCTGCAAAGAATATCCTTTTAATGTATGCACAGCACAGAGAGGGGCGAGAAGGATTTGACACACCCGGGGAGACGGGAGGCGGAGAACCGTTGCTGTCGTACGTTTACAGTATGTTGACAGGGGGGCGGGATGGGAGGGGGGAGAGGGCCAGGGGGGAAGCCATGAAGCACAGACAATCACACCCTGGTGGAGTTACCTACTTTCTTTTTCCTACTTTCTTCTATCCCTGCACATATCCCTATTCCTTATCACACCCCGGGGGGGGCTTGAACACTCGAGGTGGGAAACAATACCGGTGGCCGCACAACTGGAACAAGGCATCAAATTTGGCACCAGCTCAGGTAGCAGCGACACGACCACTGCACCATGACCACACCCAACAACCAGGGCCTAGCACAGATAGCCGCGGACATAAAGATCGTATCCCTGAATGTCAAAGGCCTCAATCACCCCGCCAAGCGATGGAAGACGCTAGAATACCTAAATAAGTTAAAAGCAGACATATACGTCCTCCAAGAGACCAGAGTCTCCATAGAGGACGCGAACAGGCTCAAGGCAAACTGGATAAGCGAGGTAGTGTGCTCACTAGCAGTGATCACTATCATTAGCAAGAAAGCAAAGTTTAGGGTCCACGACCACCAAACTGACACAAAAGGCAGAAGGCTACTCACAAGCATCAAAAGGGGGGAAGAGACCATGCACATAGCAAACATATACGGGCCCAACGCAACAGACAAAAAATTCTGGGAAGAGGTAGAAAGTGAGCTCAGCAACATCCCAGTGGGGGAACTGCTAATCACAGCTGGAGATATGAACCTAGCAATGGATAACGCCACAGACAGACACCCACACAGACCCAGCCACGCCACGCAAGAACAGAACACACTCAAAAACCTATGCACCAAACTTGCACTATCAGACCCGTGGAGACTACAGCATCCCAGCGCCAGAGAATACACATTCTATTCGTACCCACACACCTCATACAGCAGAATAGATTATATACTCATGTCTGACACACACACACGCCCCATAACAATCTCAGACCATTCTTACATCTCCCTCCCCATAAGCGGGAAACACGATGACATACCATGCCGGAGATGGCGCCTCAATAGCGACATACTAGAAACCCCACAAACATCACCAAAATAGAAGAGGCAATTAGTGAATATCTGACATTTAATGACACAAAAGACACCGAAGTCACGACACTGTGGGAGGCACTCAAAGCCAATATAAGAGGGAAACTCCTGAGCATCAACTGTCCGTCAGTTCTGATGTTAAGGATGGAAGCAAGGCTGAGGCTGATTGAGCGCAGAGGATACACAGTGCGATTTAAGGAGACTGTCCTGTTTATCTAAATGATCCTGTGTTATGCAGCACTTTGTAAGTAGAGGGTTAAACAAGACTCCCTTAGGCGTAGGGAGCTAATGAAGATTCCTCAGGTGGGGCTAGGTAGAAGAGCAGGCTGGGAGATTGAGTACTAGGTGGGCTGCTGTCGACTCATTACTGTGAACCCTCCTGCCCATAACTGTTGTATCCAATGCCCTACAGCCCGCCTCTAGTGCGGCATTCATTTGCTTTGTAGCGGGGCTATCGGCTCATGAATTGACATATGTGCAGGCGTAGACTAGAGTGGAAGACTGGTGGATTTCTAGAAACACATATTGAAGGTCTATAGTGTTTTTGCAACCAATTTCCAAATCCCAGTTCACTCAAAGTACTTTGGGGCCCATTCACACAGTTATTTTTTTGTATGTAAAGTAGAACTTCTGTAGTACTCTTGTACACACTTTTACATGCCTTTGTGAATTGGCCCCAAACATCTATAATATGAATAAAATGTCTATAGAAGTTGATCTAGAAGTTGTAAAAATAGAAAGAACTGCACTTTTACAAATAGGGATTTGGGTGTTGTGGGGCTGACTCACAAAGGCATGTAAGAGTAGATAAAAGAGTACTCCTAAATAAATACATCACATACTCATAATTGCTTCTGTGAATCTCTCTCCTCACTATTTGGACAGATTATGTAGGAATTTTGGAAATATTTGGGGGATTGCTTCTGCAGAGTATGCAGATTTTTGATAAACATGTGTCCTATCATGTATGAACACAGCATGCTAAGCCCCAGTAGCAGGTCCATTATGGAAGATTTAAAGCTTATATGTGTTAAGAAAGTGATATTTACCTCTACCATGCATTTTGCAGGAAGTAACAGTAGATGGTGTCAGTATGGAGTGAGTAGCACCAATTTCTAAGAAAACATGCATATAGGTCAAACCAAGCACTGTCAAAGACAATAGATCTCACCAGCATCCCCTGTGGCGTGCAGCTTGCTTAAAGAAAACAAACTAAAAAACGGTGCTATGATGCTACAGTTGCATCATTTTGTAGGCATGCACTCACCTACAAAATGATGCAAACAATATTTTTTCATTTACCACGGTGGATATATGAATAAGTAACAGGGAATACCTTTTTTTGAACCACATGTGGGTGGAAGCAACACAGAGGGCCAGGGTTGAGGGAAGCAACAAAGAGGGTGCAAGCAGAAGACAGAAGCAACACAGAGGGTGGAGGTGGGGAGGAGAAGCAATGGGTGAGAGAGAAGGAAGGCACGGGGAAGCAACACTGCTGTGAAGAGAAGCAGCTACAGGCAAGAAAGAAGGAGGGTGTGCATTTGGGAAGCCATACAGAGAGCGGGGTGAAGAGGAGAAGCAATAGGCAAGAAAGCAACTTGGCTTTGAGTGATAGACACGGGTGAGAAAACAATGAGGGTGGGTACATGAGGGTGAGTGAGCTCAACATGGAGGCGAGTGGGGAGAAGCAAGCAGGTGATAGGAAGCAACATGGAGTGCAAAAAGGAGAAGTACACAATGGAGACAGCTGTAAAACACATGTACTCTCATGGTAAAGCAGCAATGCTCCCTGGGTGGATCAAACACAAGATTAACAAGTTGGTATTTGAATAAGACGCAGGCAAACAAAAGTGACAGGACTGTCAACCAAAGTTAAGCAATTGGTGTTCCTTAGTAAGCCCACAATATGTCTTTCACAGCCTAAGGAGTCAAACTGGAGATAAGAAGAAGGACTTGCAATTGGCCCAGTGGCAATAGATGCCAAAGAGGCCATGAAGTCTGCAGCATATTTCACCAGCTCCATTGCGTCTCTCATTAAGCTAGAGAACCATGACCAAGAGGAAAGGCGATGATAACAAGGCAGAGCGAATGACCCTTGAAAGAGATTGAAGCTCCACCTTTCTTCAGTATTCTATTGCACACTCTACACCACATGGGTTGACTGAAACCTATTAAACTCCCTTATTTGTAAAACAGCTACCAGGTCTAAGTTATGTAACATACTACAATAAGGTGATGAAACTAGGTGTGGCAACAGGCTGTGTGAGTTGTGCCTAGTTCATTTTCTTTACATCGATGTAGTCTTTCAAAGCTCAGACAAGGGACCAAGGAGTTGGTGGATAATGGCTTGTGTTACATCCCCACACTTGATAGAAACTCCCAACCCGAACTTCCCACACACCCAGCTTCTTGCTGTTTATAGCAATAGTGCCTCGGTCGTCCAGGAGTGTCAAAACTGTGACAGAATGTCATGTTATCTATATACAATGAACTCTCAAACAATATATAGAAATCAATCTTATATATAGTTATGGGATATCCTGAAAACTGTGATTGTATTTGTCCCTCTTGGGCATTGACTTTGACATCCCTGGTTTGGGAGAATGTATTTCAGGGAATTAAAGTATTATGCTATTCCGTGAGTATTAGCAACACCCAGTAGTTGTGTTTTCACTCTACAAGTTAGACTTTTGGATTGGCTGGAAAGATCTCTGTGTGATTCAATTCAATCTGTGATACTGAACGTTCTCAGTTCAGAGATAGTATTTAGCATTTTTGTCAATGATTTGGATGTTGTGATAGGAGATCACTATAGGTAGATCGCCACTTTGTCATCCTGCTATCTCAGATCACATATGCAGAAACATTTTATTATTTGAAACATTAAAGACCCGAACACAAAAAGAAGAGAGTACTTCTAAGTCATTAGTTCTCATTAAAGCCAGCTTTAGCACCCGGAAGGCTGGTATGAGATTGTCGTGGAAAATGGGAACCAACATATGGGAATTGAGGTTTTAGGACATGTTTTTTGTTTTCTGACTATTTCCTTACCACATGTTTCTCCTGCTTGATATTAGATAATACTAGGATTTGTAGAGCGCGTCTAACCACAGTGAGAGTCTTTAGGCACTGTTCCTAGGCAGGAGGTGATGAAGTGATTTGCCCAGAATCACAGAATGTTGAGCCGACTCCGAAATGAGAACCAGGATTCTCAGCTTCAAAGTCTGCATCTCTGGCCCTTACGCCACACCCTCTCCCTTTCAGTGAATCAAATGCACTGTGTTTCCGAAGAACGTTATCAGACATTGTTGACCATTACCAGGTGGGAGAATCGGAATCAGGTGCAAAAATCAGCAAAATATCATGCAATAATGGCATTTCCATATGGATAATTTTTGCACACAATTGTGCCACCCCCACCACTAGTATGGTGTACCTCATTTCAGATGGTTGGTGAATATGCTGGAGTATGTGGGCCGTAAGACAAGACATTTTGACTAGCACTATTATAAATCCTTGATGGTAGGTAAGGTAAAGGCACTGCTTAATGAAATTGCGTTTTTTCCACTGCATAAAAAAGACTTCTAGAGGTTGTAAGGTGTGACAACAATGTTTGCACATATATTTTTTGCGTCTTGTTATGTCGTTAATGTGTTATGTTGTTACTTTGTGTGTTTGTGTCTCATTATTGCTTTGTTGTGTTGTACTCTTGAGTGTGGTGCTCTGTTTTGACTATGGGTTAGCCCAGACCTATTTATTTTAATAAAATGATAGCTATAATATACATAAATGTGCTTGCATCCACATCTCTTCATTCATCGGTCTGTCAGTGTCTCACTCACATATTTATTCTGCTCACCACAGCATATAGAAAGGGGCAGAGGGTTAGCCCACTTCAACAATTAGCTTACCTCTCGGCGAGTGACAGCATTCTGCTCTTGAGCAATGTATGCTTACACACCAAAAAGTAGTCTCCTTGTACAGTTTCACAAAAATCCTTTACAAACATTGGCAACGCCAGTAGTTGGCAGCCATCTCCAAATGTACTGGCTTTACCAAAGCTTGTTGTTTTTCTTAATGTTACTTTGTGTTATGTTATTGCGTAATTTTCTGTTGTTTTATTTGAAAACACTAACTAATTCTGCTACATTTCCAGAGACACATTCCTTTCAATTTCCAGTGACAAACACCACTTACCACTGTCTGAGGTGATAAAATACAGCTTTTCAACTAACACCAGCTAGCCCATACGTGAGGCAGGGACCTGCCTTAATTACAGGGCTCTTGCTGTTAAAATGAGCAGGTCCAAGTATCCATGTCTCACTCTATTTAATTTTGCTCTTAAATTCCCTCCACTCCTCAGAGGTTTGCTTGCTTACAGAGCAGAGTGAACTGCAAAAATAAAATGTTGTTTATTATGCTTTGGGCCGAGCATGTTTCCAATAAAGCAGGCAGATATAATGTTTTGCCAAATTGGTGTCATGACTTTCCACAGGTTTTTGGTTAGTTTGGAGTCTGCCAGTAAAAATGAATCTCGTTCAATCCCCTCGCGGGCGCTCCACACCTCTCCTGGAGCCACATAATAACATCTCTGCTTATTAACAGTAAACGGAGTGGGTTTTAGTGTACCGTGCTGTGATTATTACGCACTGCGTAGAGTTTAAAACATAAATTTAACCAAGCTTTGGTGAACCGCAGATTTGAAATTACTGCATGAACAAGTTAACTTTCAACAGCCGGGCGAGTCAACGCGAATGAAAACAGCCGGGCGCCTGGCATCGAACCCTCGCCGCGCGCTGCCACCGCATTTGCTGTGGAGACTGGAGACGGCCCCGCAGTCGATTTTCATCCACGTCAGTGAAAGTCCCCTTTTGTGGTGTTATTTTTCTGCGCTGGCTTGCTTCTCTGCAGACAGATTGCATGAGGGGTTTTTCACATCAATTCCCGTCTCTGTGTTTTCGTCGACGGAAGTATGGAGACAGTGAATGACTTGACTTGCTTATGGGACATTTAAATATGTTTTTGGCACCGTGTGCGGCTTAGAAGAGCAGAAACCGCGTAAATGTACCACGCATTTGGAAACATTATGCTTTTGGATGCTGTTGGAGCGGGGATCATGTAACACGTCTTTCATAGGCAACACCGCGACCAACATACCTGCATCCATGCACAACGAGTGGTAATCGACCTGGAAAGCAACGTGGCCTCCCAAGGAGAAGGGGAGCTCAGTACAAATACAAGTGCAATATAACTTGCCCTGGCAGTGCTGGTGTTGCCCAAAGCAATATTTGCCACCATATCACATACTGTCAGCATGTGCTGTTTTGGTCTCTCTTTTTTGTGTTACTGACTGCTGTTTTGTGGTAGAAAATATAGCTGTTTCTGCTTTGTTTTAATTTTTTCCCACTCTGACTGCTCTTACACCTTGGCAAAAATAACGTCTGTATTTTGTTTTTATTTTGAGCCATTCTTCATTTTGTCTCATTCTTATATCCCTTGATGGTTGCTGTGCAGCAAGAAAAAATAATGTTTATACTTTGTCATCATTTTGTCAATACAAACAAAATACACGTGATTTTTGTTGCCACAAACTGCCTTTGACTGCAGATAAAAGATAGGAACCAAAATAAATCCCCTTACAATTTGTAATGTACTGGGAACCAGAGTAGAAATCTGGCCCCTAGGTGTGAGTCCAAAGTAGACGTGGATTAAACATATGTGAATAAACAGGAAGGACAGACAGGAAGGACAGACATTGGTAGTGATTATTTATTCTCTATAGTGGTGGCTGGTGAACGTTCAAAGTGCTGGCTTGTAAATAGCTGATCTGAATTCCTCCAGTCGATTGAACCTACTGGGCAAACATGGTGTTTCTAAAAAAAATGGTCAAGAGTATTCCCTACCCCTGCCCCGCCCCTCACCCACCACACATCCCTTCGGAACATTTCAAAATAAGCATTGGGAAAGCCTATAGATCTCTCCTGTGTGTCAGTGGTTTTTAGTGATAATGTACAGCATCCATGCCACAGCTGCTGCAGCCACACCATTTTGTGGATGCACACACCTACAAAATGAAGTGTGCGCTTTTTTCTTTTTATTCACCAATTCGAGTTGGATGGGTAAATAAACAAGAGGAAGCACAATTGTTTTCAAAAGTGGGTGGAGGAAGCTACAAGGAGGGTGCAGCTATGGGAAGCAACACAGTCGGCGGGGAGTGAAAGCAACATAGAGGGCATGGTTGGGGGAAAGCAACATGGAAGGCAGGCAGGAACAACACAGAGGATGGTGGGGGCAACAAAGACGGCAGGGGGAGAAGTAATCCACACAGGCAAAAGGCAGCAACATGGAGGGTGGGAGTCAAGCATTGTAAAACTCCTTCACTTTCTGGGACATTCCTGGCCTGTAGAAGTGGGTGACTAACTTACTCCAAGTTTTGGCCCGGCGAGGATGCCCAGCTAGGGGGATGTGATGAGCCAATGTGAGCAGGAACTGCTAAGGTACTGCCACTCTCTTAGTGGCACCAGGTGTGGGGTCCCTGGTCTCAATGTAAAGGAGTCCCTCCTCCCAATAGGTTCTGTGGGAGCCAATGGCATCTCCCTTTTCCGGATCAGCAGTTTGCTGTCTCAGGCTTTCAAGAGTGGGACAGGTCTTCTGTCCCTGGCACAGATTTTCACTAGAGGGTCCCCCTGGGCCAAGGAGTTCTGCCATGTAAGGCCCAAGTTTCTGGGGCTCAGTTCCCTCTGTGACTGACGGGTCTTCACCCTGAGGAGAGGGGACCTGAGCTGGTGTCTATTCAGAAACTGGTTTCCCGGACTTCTTACGTTTTCTCTTGAAAGTTTGGGCCTTTATTCCAGGCTCCAACTCTTCTTTTTCACTCTTGGCTTTGCATTGTGCTCTTGGTTTTACACACCCATCCAGGTATACCCAGCATAGTTACATGGGTCTTTCTTTAGACCTCAGCCCATTCTGAGGAATCCAGATCATTGTCTAGAAAACATCTACAGAAATAGCAGAGGATACCACCACCTTCTTTTGGCCAGTTACCTCTCCCGCTCTAAGGCCTCAATCGCCATGCAATGTATCTTAGCTTAATCATCATCACTGAGGACTGAGGATGTCTCATCAGTCGGTATTGACCTGGGGATATCAATTTTCCCCTTCACCATAGTGGCACTTGCACTTGTAACCCTCAGTGCTCCAACTTTAACCTCATTATTATGTGGCTGTTGTCTGTACTTCTCTAGATTACTGAGCCAGACAGCCAGGGCAGCTATATCCACTCCACCCTCTGGGAATAAAGTTGCCTCAGTGACATGGTCTGGGCTCACCTGGGGTCCAATCTAGAGATGAACCACTGCATTTACCACAGATGCACTAGAGAAATTATTTGTGTTGTGACAGCTAAGGTCTCTAGTTTGGTGCCCATTGGGCTTACAATCAAAGCACCAAGCCTTTTTGAGATCCCAATTCTAACCCTGGTACCCATCCTTAAACTGTGTATCGCTTCAGGGCTCACCTTCCTGAATCCGTTTTTGGGGGCCTTTAGAAGACTCTTTGTTTTTATCCTTTGACTGATCACCCACTTTCCCTTGTGGGGGCTTGGCAACATGTTTCGTCTGGTCACCCCCATCAATGGTAGTTTTGGTCTCTCTTGTCTTGTCCCAGTGGTCTGCCTTCTTCCCCAACTCTTGATGAGAAAGTGGACCTTGGTCTACCAGGTATTGATGTAATTTCCCAGGAACACAAGTCATCACTAGATGCTCTTTCATGATTAGATTATACAGCCCTTCATAATCTTGCACATTGTTTCCTTTCAACCAGCCACCTAGTGTTTTCGCTGAAAGCTCTAAAAAAAAATCTATCCATGTCTGACTCTTGGTTTTTCAGCAGTAGTCATCTCCCACCTAATACTGTATTCTTCAGTGGTGAGCCCAAAGCCCTCAATCAGGGTTTCCTCCATTAGGTCATAGGACTCAGCATCTGCCTCATTCAGTGCCAGGCACCTATCCCTACACTTTTCTGAGAGCAATTTCAAGAGAAGAGAACCCCAAAACTTTTTGTTGAAATGCCTAATTTTACAAGCCCTCTCAAAGGCTGTAAATCATTTGGTGATATCACCACCTTCAGTGTATTTGGGGACTATGCCTTTGGGGATTTTAGGGTCGAAAGTGTCTTCCTTCTCCCTATTTATGATTTTTCTGCCACCCGAGATGGGTCCTGGGCCCAACTCAGCACTTACCTTTTGCATAGCTAAGAGTTTAACCTCTAATGTTATCCGCTTGGCTCGTTTTTTAAGTTCTACATCTTTACTATCTATTTCTTCAGGGGTGTTACCAGTAGTACTCCCAGTGGTATTGGTTTCTGTAGGGTTGCTGTTGGGATAATCATCAACTTCATCCACCTCAGCATCCCTTATTCCTCTTCAAGAAGGGGTTCTCCCTCAGCCATGGTCCTAGCATTTTCGGCAAGCAACTTTTACAGATGTGCCTTCGTGGGTATAAGCCCCATGCTGGGTCTGATGGCTTAGCGGACTGATGGGTCCACTGTAAGGACCTATGTTTGATCTCATGGTCACAAATTCAAATCCCGGTGGGTCCACTCAGTCTTTCATACTTCTGAGGTTGATAACATGATTACTATTGGGTACCAATAAACATCTGTTAATCAGCACCAAGATGCCCATGGGTGAACATGCGCTTTACAAATACACATGTAATGTATGGTGAGGTTCATGCTTTGCAGAGGGCTATAAGTCTGTCCAACTTAAAGTTCTTGTTGGGCCCCAAGATGAGCTCCTTGGAAGAAACTGTTGCATCAGTTATGGCTTTAAAGTAGTTGGGACCTTCTCACAAACTTACAAAGATTGCTAAGTACTTTCTAAAGGCCTAACTAACTTAAATACTTTTAAAATTCTAAATAGTTTTACTGTGAGACTTAACACAATGCCCTACCAGCTAGGTTTTAAGAAATTTAGAAAAAAATCAAAATTGGTTTAAAATGTTTGTAATTAATGCTCATTTTGAATTCCTTAGGGGAAACATTTATTGACCATGTGGTACAGCAACTATCTAGTCTTTTGTCCCACTTCTGACCACCAATTTAGGAAGCGGGCTCATTATTCAATGTATCAAAATGAGATATATCGTGCAAAGAGTCTAGGGGTTGCTTTATGGGTGGACAGGGGCTTGCTCTAGCAATCCCAAAGTGCTCTTCTAGAGGGTAGTGTGGTCGAGAACCCTTAGGCTTATCAGAGGAGAGTGTTAGACATTCACAAATACACACAGTAGTCAATAAATGATGCACCCTACTCAATAAGGAGATCCACACCAATTTAGGAAATGAACACATGTCTTTATATATATTTAGGCAACAGAATTAATACAATTAGGTAAATACGTTTTGAGATAGAAATTCTTTTGTATTTAAAAAGTTGACAGTGCAATTTTTGAAGGCTACAATGTAAACCTATGGGATGAGAAACACATGCTGTGTACCAGTTTTTTGCTGCGACTTACAGGACCAGTTTCCAGGAGTAAGGTGAGTGGTGGGTAAGGTCCAAGGCAGCACCAGCAAAACACCACCAGCAGTACTAGAGCTACATGGTGGAGGTGTGCAAACAGCATCGGGTGCCCAATGCAAACCAATTGGAAATGGTCCTGTCACAAAGAGGCTGCAGGGGATCTGAGAGGTCAGTCCGGAGAAACCGAGAGGCTTCGGGTCTTGTGATGTTGGTGGATGTGGGGACACATTTGGTCCTCTTCTCCTCAGGACAGGGCATCTGAGTTAAGAGGGTCTTTGGGGTGTCAAGTTTCTTTGTCTGGCAACACTCTTGGTTGAGGGGGCCTGCACTCAGGGGCTTAAGGCATCATTTGGGAGTCATTCACAAAACAAGACCTAGACCGAATAGTCATATAACATTCAATCAATTACTGGTGTACCATCAAGTGCAAACCTTTTTGCCCAATACTCCTCTCTTTTAATTGCTGAGGTAGGAGGTACATCCAAATTATGCCATAGTTTAAAGAAAATATGCCCAAACCCTTGAAAAACATAAACCAGTTGTGAGACAACAAAAACACACACCCAAGTGCCTAGATAGGTAAACGGAGAGAGTTCAGAAAAAAGTGTGTGTGAGCGAGATGGCACCTCACGGGCGAACCACCAACGGGAACCTGGCAGGTACTCACCAGGATTGCCCTGATCTCATCATTGGCGCCATCAAGCTTAAAAGAAAGATGGGTGTCCACAAAACAAACAAAAACAGTGTTTGTGAGGGAATTCAGTGTGTGGGAGTAACAGACAACACAATACGTGTCACACAACAAATATGTATAAGACCACGAGCAACACAGAACTTAGCTTTATTCTGTCACTTTCATGTTGGTCGCGGGGTGTTAAAAAAGTGCGAGTGGCTAATACCTATCTAGCCATACTCCACTTGCCTACATTTGGTCCTCTTCTCCTCAGGACAGGGCATCTGAGTTCAGAGGGTCTTTGGGGTGTCAAGTTTCTTTGTCTGTCAACACTCCTGGTTGAGGGGGCCTGCACTCAGGGGCTTCAGGCATCATTGGGGAGTCCACAAAAGTTCACTTCACTATGGACTCTGTCCCTTGAGGGCTGGGGAACAATGCTTACATCATTGGCCCACTTCAACACAGGCTGGGAGGCTCAGTACAGTGGTGCTTGGGTGTGTCGGATTTTGGCGGCACCGGAGTCTTCGAGGTCTGTCTTTTTGGTGTCTGCAAGATGCAGGGGACAGTTCAACTGTCCCACAGGAGGTCTTGGCTCCTGGCTGAAGTGCAGGTCTCCCAGGCTTTGATACTCAGCAACTGCAGGACAAGTCGACTTTTTGCACAATTGGCAAAGTCAGCAGGCAGGCTGGCAGGGTTGGTACCAGTTCAGTTGCTGGGTCTTCAGTTCTTGCTGCTTGTTACTCTTCAGGACAATCTTCTTCTTTCAGGTTGTCAGGATCTGTTACACAATAGGGGACTGTAGGGTAGTAACCAATGGGCTACATAGCCTTGGGGTTAATACGCTCACTATATGACCACTTTCTGTGGGAAGTAGGAATAGCCCTATCCCAGAATTCCTAAGTTTGCCATCACAAAGATGGCCAACCCTGAAAAGTCATGCCCACTTCAGTTAGCTCACGGTATGTAAAGTTCTTTATGCTGTAAGTCCAGTTGACATTAAAGCCATGTTTAAATGGGGTGTGCCCTTCAGAAATCTTCACTCAGCACACCATAATTGGGTAATGGTTCCTAGAATCCGGAACAAGAAATAGGAGGAAAAGCCTTCTCAGTAGCAATATGTAGCGGCAATATGGAATGCTACTTTGACAATAAACAGCTCAAGCTGTCTGCTGATGAGTCCTAAAAACATTCCCCACACACTGATCACATATTGTTTTAATCAAGTCCTTTGCTTCGTACTGTAATGACCTGAGTTGTGGATGGCACTCCCCATCATCTACTACTCTGAAGACAACAATCTTACCTTGAGAAATTACCCCAAAACGTGACTTGGTTGTGCAACCTCCCTGTGTAATAAAGACACAATTGTGAATCAGGTCCAGTCAGGTTTGCTTGCGAAGCCTTAGCTAAGTCCAAGGTAGCTGTGGCTCACACCAGTCAGGCTTCTCAAAGTAACTAGAAGCACTAAAAACATTGAATAAGAAGAAAATGCAAAACAATAAAAATCCGACACCAACTTATTTATTTATTTTATTTTTGTTTCATAGAGTAGTCTCCAGTCCAGGTCTATGGATGAATCACCATAGAAAACAATGGAGTGGTCCTGATACAAGGGATGCAGAGGGGCGACTTTGGTCATGAGGTCGATGTCCCTCGAATTCCGGGTGAAGTCCAGCCAAAAACCAGTTGACACTGGTCTACTGGTCTCCAGTTATAGCAAAACCTGAGGCTTCTTTATCTGGCATTAACTTCATTTCTGAGTGACCAAATTGCACTCTAAAAAATCTCTCGGGTCCAGCCGGCTTGGGTGCAACGTTTGAGGGTCTGACTCGATGTCCCTGGCTGTGAGTGGCTATCAGGCATTCTAAGCTACCAACTCATCAAGGCAGGCTTCTTCATCCTTTAATGCCCTGTAGCTGTAACAGGGAGTCAGTCAACTGACTCTTGGAGTCACCTTCTCTGTCAGACGATCAGGATGACTTTTCCTCAAGTAGGACACCACAGACACAGTCCTTTCTTTGCTAGCAGAAGGTGCAGCAGATGCAGTTCAGTCTTATGGGCAGTCTCTCTTTCCTGGGCCAAGGAACAGCAGGGCATTCCTTCATCGATCCTCTCTCCAGTATAGATGTCATCTGTGGTCTGGTTCCAGGGGTGCCACGTTCATGCCCACTTCTTGCCCACGAGAATGCAGCCACTTCTAGCAAATGGTCTACTAGGTCCCCTCCTGCCTATTCATGACGTTTTGTGAAGTGTGACATCTAGCTAACTTAGAATGCACAATTCTGCGAAACTCTCAACATCGCAAATTGTGATTCCTTAAGTGCCTAACACTTTAATGTATCGCAAAATGCCTTTTTGCGGGCACAAACGGACGATTTTTGCGAATCGTACCGTTTGAGTACAATTTAGCACATTATTTGAAACCTAAACAACAAAAATCCTATCAGTAGAACCAGTGGTATGCAATTTCGAATATTTAGGTTAAAATAGTGCCTAGGAGCATAAAGCGCCAGCTGTGGTTATCTGGTCAGGTGGGACTGGGACAAAGTCACAAGCTCAGGCCAACCACAATAGAGCGTGGGCTGAATACAAGGACCAAGTTAGGCCCACTGACGGTCATTGATGTAGTGCAATGATCCGGAAGGGGGTTGCAGACTGTCTCTGCTGGAGCTTCCCATAAGTGTTCACCGCGGGCTGTCATTGCTGAGGCACGAAGTGCAGATCTCGCATCGCCGGTTGACGCTGGCAGTCGCTGTAGCATGAAGAGTCGGTTTCACCAGAGCTTTGCATTGTAAGTCATCACAGGTGGCAGAGTCTTGTCACGAATGGGCCAGTTTGTGGTCACCAAGAGCCCAAAACATAAGGATTTCTCCTGTACTTCCAAAGGAGTGCACTTTGATGCCATCCAAGGGTCCAGGACCGGGGAAAGAACCTCTTGAGGAGTTAGGATTCATTCTAGCAAAGGCCAGCAAGGGTCAGGCAGGTCCAGGTTCAGGTCTAGACAAGTCCAATGGCAAAAGATTATCTGGGCAGTTGCAGGGAGGCCTCTGGAGCTTGTTATGTCACTGTCGCTTATAACAGGAGGTCACTCGACTTACACTTGGAGTCACTCAGGCTAGCCTGGGATGAAGGGAGCAGATCCAATCTTCTCTCTCGGAGAGCAGGGCAGGACAAAAGCAGCAGCATAGTCCTCTAGGGAACAAGGCAGACCTTCTTCTGCAGCCTACAGGTGCAGGAGTTTACTACAGAGGTGGCCCGGAGGTCCATTATTTATACCTGGTGCCAGCCTTTGAAGAGGGGGTATCATCCTAGCTACCCCAAAGTCTGGGTCTAGAAAGGTCTCCCCTTCCCCTGCTAAGGCTGCAAGAAGTCTGGGCTAACAAAAGACTGGTGTCAGGTCCCTTTGTGTGTGTGCTGTAGGCAGCCCTTTGAAATGTAATTGGAGCAGCGAATAGCCCTGTTGCACCCATTGGGGCAGGATGGCCCATCCTGGCCGCACCTCATCCCCATTTGTCTCACTGTCTGGAAAGAATACACAATGGACAACTGCCAAGCTATTCACAGTTATGTTAGAACAACAATGCCCCTGCACTATACAAGTATGTAAAACATTAAAGTAATGACATTTGTAGCAAATGATGAACAGTAAGTATACATCCACACTTTCGGAGTGACTTTATGAGGATCAATTAATCCAGGTTCAGGTACAAGAGTTCCGAAAAAGAAAGAGAAATGTTCTGTTCTTGGTGTTAAATAATTGGTTTATTGTTCCTTTGTTAATGCCAACACGTGTTTCATCGCAGGGAACCTACTGCGAATCTTCAGGGCTTTGTGAGGAAAGTATGACAAAAAATATCAGATTAGTACGAAATGTCCGTGTCTGGACAAGATTCTTGTTAGTTGATACGAGTATATCGAGGTCTGTAGCACGCTGCCTGCGTGATTAAGGGATCTTATTTAGTTTAGGTGTATATTAAAAGCCGGGAGGAGTTGACGAGAATATACGAGGTGTCTTGGTTAAGACATGGATTCCTTGACAGGCGGGTACACCTTATTAGTGCTGAACTCCCTCTTGTGGTTCCCGGTGCCGTTTTCCAATGACCGTCATTGGAAAACGGCACCGGGAACCACAAGAGGGAGTTCAGCACTAATAAGGTGTACCCGCCTGTCAAGGAATCCATGTCTTAACCAAGACACCTCGTATATTCTCGTCAACTCCTCCCGGCTTTTGATATACACCTAAACTAAATAAGATCCCTTAATCACGCAGGCAGCGTGCTACAGACCTCGATATACTCGTATCAACTAACAAGAATCTTGTCCAGACACGGACATTTCGTACTAATCTGATATTTTTTGTCATACTTTCCTCACAAAGCCCTGAAGATTCGCAGTAGGTTCCCTGCGATGAAACACGTGTTGGCATTAACAAAGGAACAATAAACCAATTATTTAACACCAAGAACAGAACATTTCTCTTTCTTTTTCGGAACTCTTGTACCTGAACCTGGATTAATTGATCCTCATAAAGTCACTCCGAAAGTGTGGATGTATACTTACTGTTCATCATTTGCTACAAATGTCATTACTTTAATGTTTTACATACTTGTATAGTGCAGGGGCATTGTTGTTCTATTGTTACTTGTGTGGATCTTCTTGGTCCAACTTTGGGCGGTTTTGTGAGATTACCGCTCGCCCTTTTGCCTGTACCTACCACTTTACGGTGCTCTCTACCGTGCGGACACACGGGTGTGCGCCCTATTTCCCTGGTTGAAGTTTAAAATCTCCTTGTCGTTTACATATTCGCAGTTATGTGACCCAGAACACAGGCTGCAGCCCCCAAATGGTGAGGACAAGAAAAGGACCTTTTAAAAGTGGCATTTTCAAAATTATGATTTACAATCCAACTTTACCATTAAAGAGGACTGTTTAATTATAGTTCATTTGAGTCAAAACTTGACATTCCAATATGCTCCCAATCAAAAGTTAGCATTTATTAGATGTAATAATGTAACCCAATGTTATCCAAACAGACAGCTAGGCCTTGTAGTAGTGAAAAACAAATGTAAGAGTTTTTCACTACCAAGACATGTAAAACCAAAAAACATGTCTTACTTTATAAATACAATGTACCCTGCCTAATGGGCTGTTTAGGGCCTACCTTACGGGTAACCTATATGTATTAAAAAGGAAGGTTTAGACCTGGCAAAAGGTTTATTTTGCATGGTTGAATTGCCAGTTTTAAAACTGCATTACAGGCTGCTATGGCAGGCCTGAGACATATTTAAATGTGCTAATTAAGTGGGAGGCGCATTGAGTGCAGTAATTCCACAAGTAGCATTTAAGTTACAGGCTCCGGTTACATGTAGTACAATACACTAGGGCCTTATAAGTACATTAAATAGTCAAATCAGGTGTAAGACAAGTGTACCATGTTTTAAAGAGAGAGCACAAGCACTTTAACTCTGGTTAGCATTGGGAAAGTACCCAGAGTCCTAATGCCAACAAAAAAATATTCAGAAAACAGGAGGGGTAAAGGCAAAACGTTTGGGGGGAAACCGCACCAAGGATGACAAGTCTAACATTCCCTATATGCACTTACCTGTCAATATTTTGTCCCTTGATACCCTGTCCTCAATATTCTTGTACCAGAATGTTTTGGGGGCCCATACTCAGTAGTACAATACATGTAACAGGGGCTGTCTCTGCTAGCTGGAGCCTAACATCAGTCTGGAGTCTTCTGTAGTCCCTCCTCTGGCCCCATGTCTCCAAAGGCCTGGTGCAGTCAAGGCTACTCAGAGTCCAGCCTCTTCAATGGCAACTGGCATTCCTTGCCCCACCCGGCATTGCCCAAGGACCAGAAGCATTATTTGCCCGAAACACCTGCTGCCTTGCCCAATGACAAGGGGAGAACTGTGTTTTATTTTTGTTGAACAAATTAATGTTTTATATGTGAACATGTATGTTTTAATTTGGAAAAAATATGTTATGGTTCCTTGCAAGTTATTTCAGTTTTTACGTTCATGGTATGGCCTGCAATGTTTCATTATAGGAGTCTGTATCCAATGACCCTTCAATCTGATTAACTCCCACAGCTCGCCAATGTTTTGAAATAGATTGTAATCTGAAATGAGATGATGTACATTCATTTAGCAATCTGAGTTTCTTACTTTTCCTCAAATTGCTCTCCTGACAAAGAAATCAGTCAGAATTATTATAAAAAATAAAGCGATTGACACTTAACGTTTTGGACACCAGCTGCATCGTTTCTCCGACAGGCTACATATTTTCTCTGTAAAAAACTATTGTGTTCACCATCGCTCCATGTTTCATAGTTTGGAGGGGAGAAAGTGTCACCCTTTGCTATTCTTTGTGTTTGTTATACTGGTATATGGTGATGGCCCATGATGTTAAAGTAAAAAAAAAACTGTACCCCTGGTTGCAGACATTATGGCCTGTGTGCAACAGGAGATATATATAACTGTGACTGGTTTTGCATGCTTGTTAAATCAGGCCCCTTTGCAGTGTAGCAGTGCCCCTGCTACTTTTTTTTAATACTTGCAGCTCATATTAATGTAGTTAACTACTTCATAGTGTTGTACTGCATTATGGTGCAATGTTCAGATGTGGAAAACTGTTAACTGTGGTGCCCTGACCTTTCGTGGAAGATTCTGTAGTATTGCGCTGTGCAGCTGATTTTTGCTGTTGTTGTAAATTGACCAAATAGGATTGTGTTGACAGCAGTAACAGCAAGAAGGCCAAAGGCCTTGGTGCAATAAAGGAAAATGGCCCCTAAGACTGCTGCAAGGGTCGAAATATATAAGCAATAATCGTTACTCTGGACCCCGGTGCATTGCACCTGCTGCACCTATGGTAGCTACGCCCCTGGTTGACAAGGGCAGTCTGTTTCCTGTTGTAGTAATGGATGGGCATGCTTTATATGGTGCCTCTGGCCCCAGTCACTTCATTTTTGCATGTGCTATCTCTTGTAACACCTTTTGTTACCTTACAGGGGGGTTAGAGGTCACAGTTTGCTTACCATTGGTGAGCTTCATTGTCAATCTCATTAGCTTGCTTCTTATTTGGCAGCTTCCGTGGTTTCCTTCATCTTTGCCTATTTGTCCCACTCTTGACCATGAATACATTACTGAGTTTTTCCACTGCTTCATTTTTCAGGTACTGCTTTTTCTTTTGTCTAAGCAGTCTACAAGAGTGTGTGTGCTGTTCAGCTGTCTCCCTCATGTACTTCTCCCCCTCTGTGATCCTCACCCAGAGCCTCCTGGCCATCCTCCTTTGCATGTTTGGTTATCCAGCCCCTCCTGCACACCCTTTGTTGTCCACCTCCTTGCTCACAGACTGTCTTTTCCACTTTCTATTGGCCCCTCCCACTGTTGTTCAAGTGTTGCCCTTAGCACCTCCCACCGACCCTTCATTGTTCGTGTGCTTGCCCCCAGCCTCTCCCGCCCACTCTGTGTTGTCTGTGTGTTTGTTGTCACCCCTCTCACCCACCCTCAGTTGTCCATTTCCCACCACTCCCCCGCCCACTCTTCACTGTCTGAGTGCTTGCCCCCAGGTTTCCCCAAACCCTGTGTTGTCTGTCTGCTTGCCCCCAGCTCCTATTGCCCACCCTACCGTATCGGTCTGCTGGCCCCCAGTCCCTCCCACCTTGTGTTGTCCGTGTGCCCCCCATCTACTCACGCCTGACCTCTCCTCTTCCGCCCATCCTCTGTGTTGCCTAAGGAGCATGCAGCTTTTTTATTAGTTTTAGCTGCTGTACAGCATGGGTACAAAACACTGACAACGCCAATAGCTCTCAAAGGCGAGATCTATTGACTTTGTCAATGCTTCCTATTGTGAGATCTTTGTGCGCAGAGAGCTACCCTTGCATGTATTGGAATAGCATAAATGCATTTTCTTTATTTTCTACACTTTAGCAATGTTGAGTTATGTTGCTGAGCAACTGTCAGATCACTCAAGTGCTCATTCACTTGCACCTTCAGCCAATGCCTAGTCAAAGGGAATGAGATTGGATATTAGGCAGAATTTGGTTTTATAGCCTGCAGCTCTCTGGTGTGAGATTTCCCTCAATGTAATGATGAAGATACAGTGATCCATTGTGTTTATAGCTGAAGTTTAGTCTTGATACTCTGTATATACAAGTCATTATGGTTTCTGTGGTGATAACTAACAAGATATTGCTTATAGGTCTGGGATAGCACAGCTGTCAAGCAGACTTTTTGTTATGCATAGAGTCTACATAGAGTGGACCATGAGACCACCCCTTTCAATCATTAGCTTTTTTTGACCAGCCACTTTCAGCCTTTGGCAGGAACATTTGTCAGGTCTTAGTTCAGCCAGAGGCGTATTCATCTCTCATCTAATGCTGTGAACTGCTTACGTGTATCCTCCTTCTTCAAATGTAATGCTTGCAATGAACTGGACGAGTACTTAATATCAATAGCCACGTGTGGGGTTTTAATTGGCTCCCTATTACGTTTTTTGCTTGAGTCACAGCTTCTTGGTGTACAGGTGCAGTGGCACTGAATCCTGGCCATTGCTCTAGTTTACAATTCAACCAGCAGGGGGTAGGGCTTTTCCTTCCTTATTCTAAGGCCCATGACATGCAGGCTATGCTACTGGCTCTATTCTGCTAAATCTGCATGTGTTAACACGTTGAACAAGATCTATTGGATTTGCCATTAACTATTTTATACATTTTGGAGCAATGACATTAGCTGTTTTTTTAAGCTGTTGCATGCTTTCTCCTCCCTCCATTTGCATAGGTGAAGTTGGCAAACATTGCTCTTCAGCCTTTTTGGGGGACATGCTGAATTTACCAACACAAACCTTCACTTGCAAGAAACATTTTCCACATACTTTTTTTTTCAGAATAACTGTCACTCAAGAACATTTTGCACAATAATTTCCTACTAATAGTAGTGATCGGTTTCATGCAGACATTTACTCCTGGTACACATTTACAAGACATTTCCTTCCGCTTGCTTTTTTCAAATTTCACAAACATTGTTCCAAAACTTTGGTAAGTTATAAAAAAAAATTCACAAAACTGCGAGAACACCCTGCAAATCTTCACTAAACCCAAAGGGCCAGATGTAGTACCCTTTTTTGCGCTTGCACCATTTGTGTCTGCAAAAAAGAGTAATAGCATGTACAAACGCTATTTTGCGAGTCACTCACTCGCAAAATAGCGTTTGCAACTCTAGGTATTAGGAAGGGCCATCCATCCCTTTCTAATAGCGAGACTCACTACCATGTACAATTGCTTTGCCACTGCATTTACAGCCGCAAAACACTCGCAGTTTACCACCTACTTCAAGTAGATGGTAAACCACTCACAAACAGGAAGGGGTCCCCAGGGGACCTCTTCCCCTTTGTGAGTGTGTGAGAAAATATTTTTTAAGAGCAGGCAGTGGTCCCAAGGATTTTTTCTTTTTTAAATGCATCCCATTTTAATTTTTATTTTTAAAAGCAGTCCCAGACATTGTGGTTGCTGACCCCAGCAGGCCACCACCCCTGGGAGTGCTAGCCATCCCCAATGGTGTCGCAAATTGTGACAGACTCATTAATATTCATGAGGTATGCAATTTGCGACTCCATTGGGAATCGCAAACAGTGTCTGAGACACTGTTGTACATTAAGTTTAGTGAGTCGCAAATTGCAAGTCGCAATTTTGAACAATTTGCAACTGTTGCGTGCTGTCATTTTTATATGAGAGTCTGCGTTTGTTTGCAACACTGCCAGTGTGATGGTACTGAATAAAAATTGTACATCTAGGCCCTCTTCATGAGATGGTCTTTGTCAGAAAGCTATAATTATCACAAACAAGACAGTGAAGAATTTAGTATTTATTGTTTGCACTAATTATCAACCTATAATAATTTTCTAGGGAATAACATGCAGGATTTGGAACTTACTGGACATATGCACATGTTCCAGTATTTTTGGGGTCAAACCTGTCGATATTAATACCAAAACTCATAATTCCAATATGTGCAGTGGCAGCAGTTACCAGACATTTCATTCAACTTGTAACGAACACTGTAGTTGTTAAAGTAGAGGGGTGTTCCCCTCGACTTACACTTGCATAGATAGCATGCTTTTGCTTGTAGTGTGTAGGTTTGGAAATAGCTATTGTTTAAGTTTGTGTTGTTATATTACTGCAGGATTGATTGCCCTGCTGAGCTTTCTTTTCACTGTGTATCATTTATAGGAGTGCATAATCTGTATGCCATTTCACAAAATACATTTCACCTTGTAAGGCTTCCTAGGTTTGTGTAGCCCATTCGTTATTTCTTAACATGGGTCACTGCATTTTCTTTATAATGTAATGCAACAAGCGTCGCTCCCCTGTAAATAAAGATGACCTTCCATATCTGAACTTACCTAAAATTGGTCAGACTATGCATTCTTTATGCATTTTGAACAATCTTAAGGTTATTGGTAGAATTTGGACACTGTTGTGTACCTCCCATTCTTATTTTAAGTAATGGAAACTTTTCAACCTAGAACATGTAGTCATAAAAATGTATTTCACCCTGCAGATCCCACTCGTTCATTTACCTTTCCTTTAGTCTGTCGTCTTCCAATCACCTACATCACTACCCAAGGCATAGGCGCTGTGGATGAATCGCAAAACATTTTCGTGTGCCTATTTCATGTCCTTGGTGGTACATAACGAAATGTTTGGTGAAAACATCTCTTGCCACAATACAGCGATACAAAGCTCCAGGAGGTGGGAATGAGTAACAATAATGCTTGTGCATATTTGTTGTGGGGCATTTTGTTGTGGAGGCCACGTGCTCTGTTATTTTTTGGCTGTTGCTGTGTTTTCGTGCTGTATTACAACAATGTGATGTTGTGGTGTACTCTGGTTGCTATGTTGTGTTGCATACTGTTTTGACTGTTTTGTTGTGCACTGCTATGTTTTGCTTTGTTATGTTACTTTGTCTATGTTATTGTGTGAGATGTTTTTGTTTACTTTAGATGCTCATCAAACGCGGTTACATTTCCAGCTAAAAGCAGCTGATGCTTTTAAAATACCTGTGATTACCATTTACAACTGTCTGAATTTCAAAACTGCAATTTTATTTCTTAAATAATCACTTGCAGTGGCCACTTAATGTGACAAGGATCAGTGTGCCCTCTGCTCTTCCTTATAAAAACATACATTGGAAATACAATAGCTCTCGCATTTGTTGGAGTTGGAGATATTGGCATTATAAATGATTTTCTTTAACTATGTAATAGATATGCCCTTCCCAATTTACTGACATAAAAAAACTCAGTTGTGTGTCTATTTGTCTAGTACAATTAATCACTTGCAGTGGCCACTTAATGTGACAAGGATCAGTGTGCCCTCTGCTCCTCCTTATAAGAACATGCATTGGAAATACAATAGCTCTCGCATTTGTTGGAGTTGGAGATACTGGCATTATAAATGATTTTTTAAAACTATGTAATAGATATGCCCTTCCCAACTTACTAACATAAAAAACTCAGTTGTGTGTCTATTTGTCTAGTACACCAGCAATGGTGCCTTGGCACCGAGAGTAAAAATGGCAGTTCCTAATCCACGTTAAATCCAGCAGTTTTGTGAGGGTGCAATATAACAGGCAGTCACTGGGCGTCCCTTGGGACCTCTTTTGGCTACATATGGTACTGCATTCTGTAACAGGCCTGGGAAAAGGATATGGTGCAGTGATGAGTGCTACCGACTGGTGAGCTGGGGATCCATTTTCAATTCTGGTGTCAGCTCAACATCCTTTGATAATGGGCTGATTGTTTCATTCGCCAGTGCCTATATAAATATGTAAAATTACATATGCATTCAATGCAGCATCTCGGGTGGCAAGCAACGTTGTACAGGAGCATGGGGGTAGACAGCAAAGGGATATTGAACGAGGGTCCTGCACTGCATATTAGGCCTAAAGTAACCAAAAAACAAACAAAATAGCAATGGCCTCAGAGGGGTGCTGGGGACTTCCGAGCAGTGTTGTGGAAAGGGGGAGGTATGGAGAGAATAAGGGACATAAAACAACCCAAGCAGTGTTCTGGGAGAGGTGAGGGGGAGGCATGGGGAGATTAAGGGAAGACAAACAAATGAAAACACAGAAGTTTCATTGCACAAGTAAACAGAGCAGTTAACAGGCAGAGAGGCAGGCCAACTAAAAAAAAAGAGTTCTCCCTAAGCATAAATAACCTGGACAGTAAGAAACATGTAAGAAGGGAAGTCCTCATCGGAGGATACAGAATTCCAAAAGGAGGGACTACTACGTTTATTCACTAATGAAAAGTGAATATTTCTAAAGGACAGCAACAGGAACCAATGAAAGAGATGGGAGATTTTTTCAAGCCCACATCCTAGATACAGCATGTCTCGAAGAGCCTGCGCAAGCGCTGCCTAGATGAGACCTAAAAAACGATTGATCTGTAGCCAGCACACACAAAATGCTCGAAGAACTGCTACTTTGAATTAAATGGTACACATAGGTCAGTGCACAGTGAATTGCATAACAGCGGTTCCAAAACCTCTTCTTACTTTTTATTTGACACTTTCTTAGTTCAGGCTGACAAAACCAAGGACGTGGTACCAAGACAAATGTCTTTGTTTTATTTACTTCATCCATAAGGCCAAGAGAAACAGAATTTTTTCTAAAAACAATCTTCTTATGGCAGGGACTACAATAACATTTAGAAATGAAAACAAATGCAATCACTCATTAGGAAATCGAGCTTCTCGTGCGGTAGACACACAGGATTGCACCTAGCAACCCACCTTCACAACCAATGGGTGGGGCTCTAATCCGTATGTGTTGAAATGCAACAATATCTCACTTAGCTCTGGTAGTATATTTCAACTGACACAGAATTTATTTTGATTTATAAATTTGCATTGATGGAGATAAATCTCCCTTTTTTCGTTGTGGCAGTCCTCTGTGGGAGATTGAGGGAGGAGTTCTTTTGGGCAAATAAGTATGTACCAGTAAAATTATGTTTGCATATGTGTCTATGCCTTTCTTCCTCGAGCTATACTGGCACAAGATAAAATACACTATAATAAAGTCTTATTAACAAATGATTTATTAGTTAAACTGCAGCCTCTCTGGCACACAATTAGGTTTCAGAAAAACAATCACTAGAGTTTTTTGTGCTCATTTTGGAAGTGTGCAAATAATTTTTTTATGACAGTTTCACATTTATGGAACAAATTTCTATCATTAAACACATCATTACACTGAGGGAATGGATCACTGTAGATTGCTTCTCCGTTGTGCAGTAAAGTAACAAACCTTCGGGCTGAACCGCTAGAAGAAATGCACTACCACTGTAGCACATAGGGACATGAGAATGATTTCATTACTGATGAAACTAATTTGTTTTAGGTATCAAAACTATAAGTTTAATTTCTAAGGTTTTGAGAAAAATACATACAGAATATGTTACTATTCTTCAAATACCAGTAAAGTTACTGCAGTACATTCTTATTATGTAGCCCTGATCAAAGTCCTGCAGGCTGGAATCCTAGCAGGGCTGACCTAGTGTTTCACTTTTACTGTAATGGAGGAAAATGCATTTTAGCATGTGGGTGGAAATCCCAGTTGCCCTCCTTCGTTTAATTCCATGGCCATGTTATTTACAGCCCAAAACTCAATGTTCTGGTTCAGTAATGGAAATAAATCCGGTCTGTTATTGAATGTTACATCACTAGACCACATGGTGAGTAAAGGTAACTCCAGTAAATGGATAGATCGACGCACTCCCTGCTGTGTATTTTAAATCGGTCTAAGAAGGGTAGGTGGTGCAAATTGGTTATTCCTCCGGAGTGTGAGGATAGAAATATGCACTTAAACCGCTGACCTCGAGGCTTGAGGGGCATCTCCAACTTGCACTCGATAGTGACTGTAGAATCAATTATTCCATTCTTAATAAATTCTCTTCATATTTCTTTTTGAGGTATCACTTTTTCTTCATTTGTTTTGTTTATTATTCATTCATGACGATAATTTTCTTACATATGTCAATATTTTACATATGCTCATTTGCCCAATGCATTTTGGGCTGTTGCCCTTCACCAGGGGAATTTCTGAAAGATAGAAGAAACTAGAGCTCAGTACTAATAATGGAAAACATTCCAAACTTGATGTGAGGGTTATAGAGTGTATATCTTCTACGTACAGTATATTGCATGAAACAGGGGTGAAAAATAAGTGCATGGTAGTAGAATGGTGAATATCGAGTTTCTTCTATCATTCACAGCTAATTCTCTAATATGGGCATGCATTGTCCGGTGAGCATTTCGAAGCCATTCTGAGACCAAGTCTCCAAAGTGTTCACTCATGAGGCGTCTGCGTCTCTGCCTGTTTGTAAGCCCAGGGCCACCCCACTCTCACAAGCCTGCCAGCAAAAGAAACAGCTGTAAGTAGATGTTGGAATGCTCTGCAGATGCAGCGCGTAACTTGAAAATCTGCGGATTTCTAGATTTCCAAGCTTTAATTCTGAAAAGAGTCACTTGTATGACTCAAACAGTTGTATATGAATTAAGTGGGTAAACTGCTGGCTCCACAGATGAGACAAAAGACTGTGCAGTGTAATATCTTGGAAATAAAGGATAAGCAAAGGCAAATAGTTACTTCTCCTGGAGCACTATTGGATGTATTCAAGGAGCTCTATAGGGAGTTGTATCATGCTGAGTTTTCACCTACAGAAAATGAGATATGGCAATATCTTGGACCTAACAGAGGGGATCATCTGGATATACATGAAAAGGCCCTCTTGGATGCACCCTTCGAAATAGAGGAATTAGATACAGTGCTGGGCACACTGCCAACTGGGAAAGCAGCAGTCCCTTACAAAATTCCACTCACATTTTTATAAAGTATTCCGTTCGGTACTATGGGCCTATTTAATTAACTTATTTAGGGAGCTGTAAGGTGGCTTGCAAGCTCTGTTATTCTGGGTCTCCACTAATATTACAGTGTTTAAGAAGAGGACAAAGCCACCATCTCAATGATGAATGGAGAATCAAAGCTATACGCTTATATTTTAGCATCCTAACTAAGTAAAGTGAACGGGAAGCTGGTATCCCTGTGGCATTATGGGTTTATACTTGGAAGAGGGACTACCAATCACCCACAGACTTGTAATCACATTATTTAATACGGCTGGAATTGAAGGTGATTCCATGTCTCTGATATTGCTTGATGCTGAAAAAGGCTTTGATGGGATGGCATGGGATTACCTTTGGGTGGTTCTTAGATAGAATCAATTCAGCACAGCCTTTATAAGAGTGATAGGGGAATTGTATAGAAACCCTAAAAATAGATCAAAAATAGCAGGTGCAGAATTGGAGACCTTTTGTATAATGAGAGGAACAAGCCTACACAGCATACAAGCTCACAAGCCTACACAGCCAATATTGTACTAGTCGCGCTCAATCCGTAAAGCGTATTAAGGGAAGTGGAGGGTGAGGCAATAAGATTTGGTAAAGTGGCTATCTTTTAAATAAGAAAGACATTCAGATAGTCACTAATCATTGGATACAGCTAGTGGACGATGGTAGAACTGAACATGCCATATACTTAGGAACCAATATTTCGAGTAAAGTGGAGAAGATAGTAGAATCTCCGGTGCTGCAGAATACCAAGAGTGATCTCTGATAGATGGAAAATTTGCATTTATCAATAGTGGGGCATAGCAAAATAATTAAAAAAATTATTTTACCTAGATTCTTTACTTCTTTAGGGATATTGGTTTAAGCAGATGGATGGTATGACCAGTAGTTTATTTGGTCATATGCCAGAGCCAGAAGGGCTCTTAAGTATTCAATTCTACCTAGGGCAAGAGAGAGATGGGCTATACCTAACTTTAAATGTTTCTATTGGGCAGCTGCCCTACAATATTTGAAGATTTTATTTGTAGGAAAACAGCAGAGTGATCAATGAGAGCGAAGCTACCCGCTGTTTATGATCTTTTGATAGGGCAGGAGTTCAATGCATGCTTTTAAGTTAAGTTTGAGAGACCACAATCTGCATTCAAGGTTTGGACTCAGATCAAGGGCAAGTTAGGGATAGATAGGTACTAATATTATAAGCCACTGTGGAGAGCACAGATTCTTTCAGCCATTTTTTCATGATGGGTATTGCACTAAATGGGAATAGTGTGGACTACGGAAAGTTGGGGATTTTTTCAATTCTAATCAAATGAAATCTTATGAGGTGCTGCAAGGGGACATGGGCTTGAAAGGGGAGATTGTTTTAAGTTCCTTAAGTTCAGGGACTTCCTGCTAAAATGTGCCAGGGGAACGCCATGGGAAGAGGGGATGCCAATAATGGACGCGCTTGGCAAAACAAAAGATTGTAAGATTAGCCAGATCTATGAAGGTCTGATTGAGCTTTCGCAAGATGATTTGGGGAAACAATCAGAGAACTGAAGTATGCGTCTGGGTGTTACTGAAGTGCAATTTGCGGAGTAACTGGTGATAGTTCAAGCGTTACTTTTATCTACCAGGCTACAAGCACAAGATTATAAGACACTTTTTAATTATTATTATACCCCAGCCAAATTAACTAGCTTGGAAAGAAGTGCCGGACAGAACTGCCCCTCAATGTAAAAGCCAAACTACAGATCTCGTTCAAATGTTTAGCAGTTGTGTTAAGCTGGACGTGCTGAAACTGGGGATTTCAGGGTTTCTAGAGGTTGTTTTGCACAAACACATTTCACTTCAGCCTATCTTATTGAGGACAGATGATGAAAAGGTAGGCAATCAATTTCAATATTTTGTTTTTGTAGACATGGCAGCATTGAGAATATGTATTGCATCTTCTTGGCTAAGCCTGGACCACCCTACGTATTATCAATGGTTGGCCAGATTTAACTCTATTTTTCATTTGGAGACCGCTAAAAGGAGGAGTGCAGAATGGTTGGTAAACAGCACCTCTTAGTCAGATGAAAGGCAGGGTATGAAATAATTGGACTATAGTATCCTTCTGTTTCTTTTCATTAACTGTCTCCTACTTTGCTGCTCCTGTGATTCAGTATGGATTGTTTTCGCTGTATATGTTTTTTCCTGACCAGAACATTAGTATTGAACTTTTAAGAAATTGAATGGTATGAACAATGTACTTTTTGTCTTTTTCTCTTTTGATGTACGAATCATGCTTGTATGTATTGTACACCACTTTGGGGATAAAACAGATACATAAAGTAAAAAAATACATTAAGAAAAAAAGTAAAGAAATCTAAGCATAAAATCATATGAACAATTGTAACCAACATTACTTGTGGTTCACCTTTCACATATCAACAACTTCAAAATTAAAATAACTTACCTACTAAACTTTAACTTCTCTGTCACTTTGTGACATTTACGCACAAAACTGTCAAGACTCTTTTCTATTTTTCATTAGACAGCGGTTTACTTTTATGTCATTTCCTAGCTGGAGTGTGTCTGTTTGTTATTTTCTATTGTAGTTCTTAAACAGTATTCCAATGAAATAAGGCCATATAAATGTAAAACAAACCCTTTAAATAAAACGTGAATGGTCAAAATATTAATTAAGCACCCTCTGGTTAACCGTATCTAATCTTCCCATCCAGTGCTTTCCTATCTGCAATAAATATCTGCGCTGACCATCCCCTCTTTCGGAAAAAGTGTACAATTTCCAATACTTAATATTTGAACTGGGTTAAAAGATATTCCAGTGTGTTGCAATGTTCCTACATGTGAATTTGTGTTCTTGATCTGAATATTAATTTTGTGTTTGCTGGCTCAAATATTTGCATGTCATTTAGTGTTGGGTGTACATAGCAAGCATACGTTCATTTCAAATAGCATATGCAAGTACAGAACATTCACGTTTTGAAGGATTTAAGCTATGTACAATATGAAGGTAAAGGATTTTTTCACCTTTAAAGAGTTTATCACAAATTTAGCTATTCCAACATGAACATGTGCCTTTTTCATTGACAGCACGATTCTTTGTCTATCTCTTTTTTTAGCAAATACATTTCAGTCAATCAGTGCTTAAATATATTTTTGTAAATCCACATCATTAACTCAGTGCCTTTAATATTATGGTTTATGCTTGTCCTGTTTGTTGGAGATTTCAAAATAAAAGGTGTCTTATTTAGTTGTTTACACTTATTAACAGAACATCCTCTCTTGATTTAGGTTGTATTTTTTCTTTCAATTTGCTAAATACTGTTGATGTGTATCCCATTTGTTAAAATGAAAAGAATTTCTCATTTCCTTTTCAAACTCCCCATCATACCAAGAACACTCTTTTGACACACATATGTTGTGAGAATATAAAATGATCTTTTAGAGTCTAATTGTGAAATCTGCTGCAGTTCAACACACTGTTGCAGTCTGTATTTTACATGTATGATAATGTTTTCCAGATGTGATTATAGTATAGGAAATGTTGTCATGTTCTTTATTGAAAATGTTAATGCTTTGTAAAAGTATGGAATACGTGGTATATAAGAAAAATGTGGGGTATTCACCTATATTATGATCAACTAGTGTACATGTATTTCTCTTTAAGTGGTCAAATTAAAAAAAATGCAAAGGCTTATAATGACCACATTGCACTCCCAGGCATTTGTATATACCATTACTTGTCTGTTAAAGTAGATGGAATGTAGTTTAAAATGTAAATTTTGGAAAAGAAAGATTTACTTTAACATAGTCAGTCTTTCCATAAGCGTTGCCTGCTCATTTGCTTCCTTGCCCTTGCTGTGAGGGTATATAAAGACTTAGGGCCCAAATAAGATGGCACCGTAACGGAAAACGGGACCGACTGTCAGAAGTGCAGCGGTCCCACAAGGCCAATTAGGATGCACCCACCACACTGGCGGGCGCATTCTGGACTTTAACATTGCGGCGGGTGGTGCTGTAAGAAGCACTTACTGCAATGTTAAATAGGCATGTTGTGCATTACCATGCACAATGTGACAGCCACCAGGAGGTGCCTGCCCCCTTGTGCATGGCAATGAAGGTGGGTACAATAGGTACCCCCCAGTGCAGCCACCCACCCCTCCTTGGGGGCCCCTAACAGGCCCCAATGTCATACTCTGCTCCGCATGCCTTTCCATGGTGGAGTCTCTGCCATGGAAGGGCATGCACACCGCACTCATCATGATATGGATGGCGGTGCCTGCAAGGCACCACCACCATATTGTGGGCCTTTTCCGCGGGGCAGGCAATCGTGACGATTGCCTGCCGGCAGAAAAGCTGCAGACGGTCTTTCCGTCTGCCACGGTACACCCCACCATGGTAATATGGCGGGGTAAATGGCACAATATCACCCTGTCATCAAATGGTGGATTTACTCCTTTAAATTTTCTTCAAAAGTTGAGTGTGTCTTGGATATAGGATGGACCTTTGATTACAAATTGTGAAGAAATATTTCAATATATTTTCCTCTAGGATGAACAATGCTCTTAACAGATCAATTAACGGATCTGACTGGCAAATTCAATACGTTTTTAAAGGTGCTGGCATTAAGTAAATGGTGGCAACAGAAGAACATTTATATGTGTCAGATATCTCTTTATCTTCTGAGTAATTCTATTGTTGTTCATGGGTGATCCAATATATACTGCATGATTGAGTTTGTTTTTTGTTATTAATTATTTTTAGATGTAAATATATGTTTTCATCTCACAAGTGTATCTATTTATAGCATTTATAAAGTGCATATTCATCCCCAAAAGAATATTCCAGTGCTAGACAGCAATTGGGAGATAAGGAGCTATCCTTAAGAAAACTCAAGAACAGTTGTGGGTTAGGGTTTACCCTAAATTACAGGATACTATTGCTACAGCAAAACCATTGGAGCAATCTGAGAAATGGATGTCGGCTGTGAAGAGCGCTAATGTATGGGTGATAACACTGAGGATGTGTGTGTAGTAAAAAGGTTTGAGGAATATAGGGAAGAAGAATCCTACGCAGATGCTGTATCACGGGGGAACCATCATACCAACATCAGGAAATTTGATGAAACGGAAAGAGGAGGCGTGTGTTATAGATTTGCACGTAGCATCATATCCTGGGTGCCAGGCTTTAAATAGAGAGTGCAAAAAGTGTGGACGTGTATGTCATTTTGCACGCATGTGCAAAGATGTAAGGAGGAATCGGAATCAGGTTAGAGGTAGAGTATTATATATGGCTGATCCATCTGAAAATAAACCAGACTGTGACTGCAAGTGTAGCACAGATATCAATAGAGGTATGGTGTTGTCTATTCAGAAAAATGTAGTAGATTTAACTGAGGAATTAGATAAGAAACCTCCAAAATGTGTTGTATGTATCTGAGGAATGTAGTTGGAGCTTATGGCAGATTCAGGATCGCCTTGGACCATTATTAGTAGGAAGTACTTTTTAGAGAAATTTGGTGACATGTACAACGTTGAATGTTTGCATCAATCTGATATTGTAGAGTTTCGATGGCGCTATCATTGCTATGGATGGTTATGTCTCTGTTATAGTGGAATTTAAGGGGAGGAGTTCCAAGATTAAGCTTTATGTTGCTGTGAAAGGAGTGCATGTGTTGGGTTGTAAAGATCAGTGGAAACTGAGCATAATGCTGAATCCCTGGGCATAGAACCTGACATGTTGTGTGAGGAAGGGTACGATAATTGTGTACCTTCTACTGGAGAGAGTGACACAGAGAACTGTCTTAAGGAACATTTTGGAGGTGTGTTTTTGAAAGTATCGGGAAGGTTGAGAGATTTTACCCATAAAATTAAGCTAAAGAGAAATGCGGTATCAGTTAGACAAAAATTAAGAGGTGTACCTATTAATGTAAGGGGTGAGTTGAAAGAGATGTTGAATTAACTAGTCAGAGAAGGAATTATTGAAGAGATTGAATTAGCTGAATGGTTTTCTCCCATTGTTTGGTCCCGCAACCCTGATCAAATATTGCATCTGTGATGGATTTGAGAGCGTTAAATGCAAATATTTTGATTTATTGCCATCCGTTACCTAATATCAATGAGGTCATTTTCATGTAAGAAGGTGCTAAAATATTTTCCACTTTGGAGGACCTCAGATCAGCATATCATCAAGTTGTTTTGGCTATAGAGTCTAAACACTTGACTGCATTTATTACTCCACAGGGTCTGTATCAATTTACGGGAATGTGATTTGGTTTAGCCTCTATGGCTTCTGTCTTTCAGCTGGCCATGTTTCATATTTTTGGAGACGTGGGTGACTTTGTTAAGTGTTTTCAGGATGACGTCTTGATTTTCTCTCACAATGAATGAGCACATATGCAACACATGATCAAGGTTTGCACCACATTAGAGAAAAATGGTTTAATACTTAGTAGTCACAAATGTAAATTGCTCAAAAGGTCTGTGGAATACCTGAGGTATACCCTGTCTGGTGATGGGGTGATACTAAAGAGATGTAATGTTGATGCCATTGATAATGCTCCTGATCGTACCACCAAAGAACAGTTGCTTTCATTTGCTGGGATGTGTGAGTACTACAGCAAATTCATAGAGAATTTTGCTACTAAGATTGAGTCACAATGTTAACCATACGTGGTCTGACAGACAACAAGAGGCTTTTTTTTTAAATATCGAACAAGAGATAGTACGGCCACCCACCATGAAGCCTTTCTGCATAGGAAAGGAGTGTGTCATCACAGTTGATGCCAGCAAGTATGGGGTAGGGAGTGTGCTCATGCAAAAGTGTAGAAAAGAAGAGTGGAATGTGGCTTTTGCGTCCCACACTTTGAATATGACAGAAAGTAGATATACAGTAATTGAGACAGAGTCAGTGGCTTGTGTGTGGGCCATTGAACATTTCAGAAATTATCTCTGGTGGGAGCAAATTATTCTGAGGACTGATCATAAGCCATTAGTAAACATTCTATCTCCTGGAGGTGGGTGTAACTCTATAGCAAGTATTGCTAGGCTCACCTCAAGACTATAGTTCGCGTCTGGAAAGAAAAATGTTACAGCAGATTTTCTATCATGCTTGGGAAAGTGAATCTGAAGAAGATGTGAGGATTGCTACCATTAAGGATGTTTATAAAAGTGAATTTGGAGAAATTTCAGAAGTGTTTTGGAGAGAGTGTGAGTTAGCAGTTGAGATCTGGCAAGTCACCAAGAAGATCATTCTTGTAGGATGGCCAAAATGGAGTGAAAACAATCAGAATGGTTGCCCTTGTACAAAGTAGCTGAAGAATGTGTGTTTTAAGGTGATGTCTTATTTAAAGGGGGAAATATGTTCCACCTGTTGGAGTCTACGAGACCATTCTTAAGGTGCCTCACAAAGGACATCCAGGAATGTCTGCTTGATAGGATGGTGAGATAGTGTGAAATGTGTGCTGGGAGTGAGAAGGTGTTGAAGGTCAGCACTCCACCCATGAAAAGCTGTGTGCGTCCGCAGTTGCCATGGCATAGGAGGCATTTGATATATCTGGACCTTTCAATTTCCTACCCATAGATGCTAGGTTTGCCTTAGTTTCAATTGATTACCACTTGAAATGGCCAGAGGTCAAGTTTGTGCCACCACTGCAGCATTCAGTGAGTTCTTCAAGGAGGTATTTGCCCGTGAAGGATGTTCATCTGTCTGGTTACAGATAATGGTGTCCAACTTACCAATGTAGAGATGGAATCTTTCCTTAACTATTGCAATATTAAACACACACCTCCTGTATTATACGAACCACATGAGAATGGCCGGGTGGAAAGGTTCAACCATGTGTCTAAGGGTTATGTGATGAAGCTAATCACCAAGAGGGTGTTACGGCGGGATTTTTTCTCTCTTATCAGATCACTATAGATCTAGATCCCACTCAGGTCGACTGAACCTTTGTTACCTGTCATAGAGTAAAAAGCAATCCACTACTAGGTTAATCAGCTCAAGACTTTACACAACTCTGAAGAACCACTTACCACGAATAAGTTTGAAAGTTTTATTATAAAGCCAAAGATAACTGGAGATACAAACATCTCAATATAAGGTTCAAAAGATACACTGGCATCAATACAAACATGAATTCTCTAAATGCTCTTAGGCGACAGAAGAATATCACCAAGACTAATTCAAAGATCAGCAAGTTTGCAAGAATAGACACAAGTTGTAACTTGAGCGTCATTTACAAAAGGAAGGAAAAATTCAGATTAGACTGTCCCTACACTAGACTAAGTGGCATCCCTACTTAGCAGGATCTTAATCTAAAAAGGTGTCAGCCGTGGTGACTTCCAAAGAAGATCACTCCCTTTCCCTTAGTCTTTGTTTGTAAATCTGTGCATCGCAGTTATGCCCTCTCTGCCTACCCATCCGCTCTCTAAGGTTCCTCAGGCCATCTGCTCTAACTCCACCCAAGGGTGCTGTCCCTAATACAAAATCACAATTACAGTTGAAACGCCCCTCAGAGACGCCCCTCACGTACACCCCTCACGTGGTGTCAGTTCTGGCTTTTTCCATGCTGATACTCCTCTGGGCTCCTTGTTAGCGTTGACCTTGCTTCTCAGGCTCTTCTCCGGCAAGACGGTACCGCCCAGGAAATTCCTGAAGCCTCCTCCAGGCCTGTGCCTGTCTCCCAGAACAGAGCTCTATTCATCACTCTCTTGATTGGAAACCCCCTCGCACCTGCAAACAGACACCCATGAAGTGGGCCCCAAATTCCGGCCTCCAGCTTATCTCACAAGTCGTAAACCTTCGAGCATGGTCCACAATTTATGCTTAACACGACCTGATTTTAACTAGCACATGCAGATCAAAAGAAACAACCTTATCTCTTCAGGCCTACTAGAATTACATGAAACAGGCCTGTGCACTCTATGAACCTTTATTTCTCAGCCTAAACAGTATTCTAACTTATTGCACACACTGGTTATAGGAAACACTTCTATAAAACATATATTTTCAGTCTATGATCAATAATACTTTGAATTATAACAACAGTAATCCATCTCATGTGAAATTGTAAAGGCACATTTTCTTTCTTAATGAACTGCCATGAGGCCTACACATTTCTACGTTTGGCAGCATTACATTCTCCTCTGCAACAGCCACATAACATGGAATTTAATATCATTCTAATATCTCTAAACATTACTACATTAGCTTTTCACACTGATATATGCACTCTGTATTAATTAAGCACTCTTATACGTATGCACTCTATGAATTTGACACTTTTATATGTTCCTTTAACTAGACTTGTGCAACGTGCTTGTAAATATGGTGCACTTCTACATTTTATTTGATTTGCGCTCTCTCAGTTCCCCCCTTTGATGACCTTTAGAGGTCATCACCATCACAACACCATCCCTGAGGGAATGTATTGAATCAAACAGAACTCGTTGCAATGCTCCCTCGCTTCATCATCTCTAGAGCCCTCAGACTCCTGTACTGGTTATCCTGCATCGCAGCTAACCTCTGCTCCTGCTCTCTCATGGATCTTTGCAACCTAATTGATCTATACCATTGATACAGCCTCACCAACCCCCACAATGTGATTACACAAATCACTATTATGATGATAGGTTTCAGTATGTACCAAATGAAACTCTTCCCTAGATTGGCAAACCAACCTCCAACTTTACCCATTCCATGACCCACTTTTTCCCACACATTCACCTTTGTCAGATCCTCAATCTCATGATGAATTTCAGTGATATTCTGTATATACTTCTCAAGAGGTTTTGAATTGTCTGGAATGTAAGTGCAACATTCCTGGACCTTCAAAGCCTTACAGACTCCGCCCTCTTTGGCTAACAGAACGTCTAAAGCAAGTCGGTTCTGGAGAACCATTGCCCTTATCGATTGCATCTCTCCCTCTACCAGCATTAATGATCTAGCAGTACTGGCAGATAATCTATCTACAACTGTTGCCAATCTCGTAATCTTGACATCATTCAGTATTAACCCTAAAAGAGGGAACATGGCACCAAATACGTCTCCAACTACCTCATCATTGCTTACATCCCTTCTCCCTCTGGCTTGAGTTCTTCCCTCTATGATTTCTAGATCCTTAGCATGATATATTTTGGGGAAGACAATTGCTAAATAACATGATCCGTACCAATTATCCGGTAGTTTCACGTATGCATTTCTTCCACAGACAAAATATACATTCGGGATCACCTGCATTCCTTTCAAGAAATCCTTTGTATAGTATTCTATTTGGAAAGCATGTTCACAACTTACTTCTCCCACAAACACATTCTCATAGTAGGTTTTACCCCTGTATATACATAGTTTCCCTCTTTACACTCGATCTAAAGCTATTGGACCATTACTACCCTTCCTCTTGTGTGACCTTTCCTCCTCGGTCCAATCTGTTTTCCATTGGCCCGAAGCCTTTACAGGTCAAATTATTTCTTCGGGCATATGAAGTATCTAGCGTTCTCCAAGGAATGAAAAATTTCCTCAATCTATCTTCACTCTTATAGTAGTCCCACTTATTCATATGCTTGTAGGCCGGGACCTCTGGTAAAACAGCGTAAAAATTTGAAAAATAATACTCAAAGCTATCGCGTTCATAAAATATACGAAGCAACAAGCTACATGTAATTTCATAAGTCAATGGAAGATGATGATACCTAATACCTTCGTCTACAGAGGCTGGCAATTGCATGCAGACGTAACAGTCCTTTGCATCCATAGCATCGATGTATTCATACAGCAATTTAGCATATGCATTTGATTTGAAATTTCCTTGTGGTTCATCTACGTGCAACCTACGAGTTTCTGCTGCTAGCAAAGCTTTATCTTTCTCTGTATTGTTCCCCCTTTGACCAGCAGTAGTAGGTTTCAGTGTCGCTACATCTTTTGCTGCCTTCGTTGCCTTCTCTTCATTTTCATGTCCCACTATATATGATACAGTAACTACTAAAACTATAAGAAAAATTACTCCCACTATAAGTGTGCCTACTATGCATTTTGCTTTGCGGTTCGGGTTGCCGGCCTCCATGATCTCAAGACAGTGTAGTTCTATTTTTCTGCCACAACGCAAAGTCTCTTTTCTTCGCTCCTTCAACTGTTTTCTTTGCTTATTCGATCTTTTCGAACCACACCTGGAAGCTGACAATCCTTCTTGCAAGATCAGTCTTTTGAATTATAGCAACAGACAACCCTAGCCCTTCTCCATCCACTAAATGGAAGAGTCCCTAAATTTCTGCTTCTTCCACTTGGCGCTAGGTTATCTTCTCAATCTTGTTTATTTACAAAGTCTTTAGCTGTCTACAATCATGCGTGTTCCAGCTGCTCTAATCACGTATTCTAAAATTTCTAAGCGAAGAATGATCTCCTCGAGTGCTGGTATCGTTGGACCAAAAGTCGGAAATTCTACTCTGTTTAAAACCAGTTCTCTTATTCTACTCAGATATGGAGGATGGAGGATTGGGGACAGTGAGTGTCAGCAACCCTTCGATCGCAAGTCCAGGTACCAACAACACCACTTCCAACGTTATGATTGGGTCAGTACTGGTCACTGTCACTTCCCTCACCCTCCCGGATCTCCGTGCACCAGACATCTGCTGCTAGGTAGGTCCACTCAGGAGTGGCGTATCTTCTGCAGGGCACTCACACCCTCCTTGATCTTCTTGGACCCTCCTGTTCTTGATTCTGTGCACCTTCGTCCAGATCTGAGTCTTCCGATATAGGAGCAAGGGTTCTCTCTGGAGTTGGCTTCAAGCTCGGCCTCTTCTTCCTTTCAGGCCAACTAGCTTCTCCACGCCTTGTTCTCCTATTTCTTGTCCTCACACTCGGTTCTGGATCACTTGTGACTTGATCAGTGTCTGAGCTGTATTCACAGCAACTTTCTCCTTCTGTGGCAACTTCAGTTTCACTGTCGTCCGGTCTTTCTTCCTCTTGATCTGAAGCACTCCCAGCTTCCTCCGACACCCCCACAGCTTGACTGATCCCCTCTAGTGGTTCGCCGTCCACAGCTGGATTTTCATCTGTGAGAGGAGCTGTTTCTTCCAGGGGTGCTGGAACTCTTCGAGTGTGGGAGGCGTGAATCCAATTTGGCAGCCCTCCACACTTGACAGCAGTATTCGTTGTCAGAATTATCTGGTAGGGTCCTTTCCAGCGCACATCTAGGCAGCTCTTCCGGACGTGCTTCTTCACCAGCACCCAGTCACCAGGACACAGGTTGTTACATAGGTCTCTGGAAGATGGAATTTCAGCCGCCTGCACCTGAAGAGACACAGAATGAATGACATCAGAAAGTCCCTTGCAATATTCCAGGATCAGATCATCTGTGATATTCAACAAAGCTGCAGTTGGAACAGATGGAAGTCTCATTGCCCTCCCCATTAGAACCTCGTGTGGAGAGAGACCTGTTCTCCTGTCTGGTGTGCTACGTATACTCATGAGTACCAATGGCAGGGCATCAGGTCGATAGCTACAGTGCAACTTCTGATCAATATTTAATGCAGAGCAAAGCATCTTCACAACTTCACTGTTGAAATGTGTCCCTCTATCTTATTCCAAAGAGGTCGGCACCCCGAAGCGTGGTATTAACTCTCTAAGCAACAACTTTGCTACTGTGAGTGTGTCGCACCTGCGTGTAGGGTATGCCTCGACCCATCTGGAAAATATACATACAACCACCAGAACATACCTGAGACGGTTGCATTTTGGCATCTCAATAAAGTCTAATTGCATCCGGTTGAAAGGCCCACCAGACCTCCCAATATGACTCAATGTAACTGGTGTCCTTTTCCCTACGTTCAATTGCTGACATGTTACACACCTCTGACACACTGCTTCTGCGGCTACTCTAAACTTGGGGTTATACCAAGTCTGCCTAAATACCCGCAGCATGGCATCTCTTCCTAAATGTACTGGACCATGTATCTGTCTTGCCATTGGACTCACTAATTCATTTGGTAATACTGCCCTTCCATCTGCTGAAATCCACAAATCCATTTCACTTTTTAAACAACCTGCAGTTTCCCATGCCTTTTTCTCAAAATCTGATGCGTTCTCTTGCATGCCTTTTAAATCATCCCAAGGATCAACTGTTTCTAGCATCATGTTTAACTCTGTCTTTTCCTGTGTCCCACCCACTTCCACTTCCGTGAAAGAGTATCCTTGCTCTGCGCAGTAGCGAGCAACCTCATCGGCGTAGCGATTTCCTTGGGACACAAAATCTGTACCTTTGGTATGTGCTACGTATTTGACAACGGCAATTGCTGCCGGACCTTGTAACGCTTCTAACAATAGTCGCACAAACTCCCCATTTCGAATAGGTGAACCTGAGGAGGTCATGTAACCTCTCTGAGACCACAATTGCCCAAAGTCATGAACTACACCGAAACCATATTGGCTATCTGTGTAAATGGTGACTCGAATTTTGCTACCTGCTAAACAGGCACGTGTCAATGCAATGATTTCAGCTACCTGAGCGGAGTGTACTCCTTCCAGGCAAGCGGCTTCCACAACTCCAGTAATGGTGCAAACAGCATAAGCTGCTCTCAACTGACCAGTATTGTCTCTTACACATGAGCCATCAACAAAGAAAATTTCATCAGGGTCGGTCAACGGCTCATCCACAATATCTGGTCTTGGCTTGGTGCATAGTTCAATCACATCAAGGCAATCGTGATCATCACATTCTACGTCTTCTATATCATTAGGGAGTGGCATCAGAGTGGCAGGATTCAAAACAGAGCACCTCTTAAGGGTCACGTTCTCCGCAGCAAGAATAACTTGCTCGTAGCGCGTGAGCCTATTATTGGTCAAGTGCTGTGTCTTGGTCCAGGTCATTAACAGTTCTACAGAATGAGGTACATACACCACTAGTTGATGTCCCATCACTATGCTTTCACACCTCTCAATGCTGACACCCGTTGCAGCAGTGGATTTGAGACATCCGGGCAACGCTGCGGCTACTGGGTCTAAAGTAGCCGAGAAATATGCAACTGGTCTACGGGCATTTCCATGAATTTGTGCTAGGACTGACAAAGCACAACCTTCACTTTCGCAACAGTAAAGTAAAAATGGTTTTTCGTAATCTGGCATTCCCAAAGCTGGAGCACGACACAAGTCCTCTCTCAGCTGTAGGAACGACATCAAACAATCCTTGTCCCATGGTACCGGATCACTCACCTCCTTGTGCGTCAGTTTTTGTAAGGGTTTTGCTTTCAGGGAAAAGTTAGCTATCCACTGTCGGCAATAACCAACCATTCCTAGGAACATCCTGACCTCTCTTTGTGTCGTAGGCGAGTTCATCTTCATGATCGCCTCTATCCTGTCTGGTGACACCTTCCGTTTTCCTTTTTCAATTCGGTGACCCAAGTACTGTACTTCTGTCAGACCGTACTGTAATTTGCTCGGAGACACCTTATGTCCATTTTCAGCTAAATGGTTCAGCAAGGTGATGGTGTCTATCTTACAAGCTTCCTCTGTTTCTGACGCAACAAGTAGGTCGTCTATGTACTGAACTAGAACCGAGTTCTGTGGCAGTACTAGACTTTCAAGATTTTTCTTCAGTAGCTGGTTGAAAATCGATGGGCTTTCTGTATACCCCTGTGGGATACGACACCATGTTAAGACGCGATTTTCCAGCTTAAATGCGAAAAGAAACTGGTTCTCCTCATCTAATGGAATTGAAAAGAAAGCCTGGCAAAGGTCTATCACTGTGAACCACTCGGCTTGGAATGGTATCTGAAACAATATCACTGATGGATTCGGTACCACTGGACAACATGAAACATCTATGTTATTAACCTTTCGGAGATCCTATACTATTCTAAATTTCCCGCTAGGTTTCTGCAAACCCATAATCGGGGAGTTGCATGGACTACCCACGATTTCCTTCAGTATTCCCTGCTTAATCATGGAGTCGATCACGGGTTTTATTCCTGCAATCGTCTCCGGGGTCAATTTGTATTGAGGCGTTCTTGGATATTCAACATTTGGTTTTATCATGATTTTCACTGGTTCTACTCCTTTAATCAATCCTATCTCTTCTCCAGTGAAATCCCATACTTCAGATGAAACAGTATCCCTTAAGTCCCAAGGGAGCTCTTCCACCGTCAGGGTAGGATACAGTTCTACGCATACTTTTGAATTTGCAACTTTAAAGGTGGCATCATCGTCGTTAGTCTGTACCTCTACTCCCTGAGGCGTGCAGTATATTGTGCAATTTAGTTTGCACAATAAGTCTCTTCCTAACAGACACACAGGGCTAGAATCACATACTACAAACTGATGTTCATCGCTGTAGTTTCCTATCCTCACTAGCACTGGTTCTGTCAATGGGTTAGTCATTCTCCTATTTGCGACTCCTACCACTTGAATTGTTTCCCCCGACATTGGCAGGTTCGGAACCACGGCTGATCTCAAAGTTGATCGGGTAGCTCCGGTATCTACTAAGAATGTCGTAGGACACCCCGCCACCTCAGCCTCAACAAAAGGTCCCCTTTGGTCCACCTCTAGAACTGCCCCGAGGGTACAGTCCTCCTCTCTACTCACTCGCCGTCCAGTTAGTGGATCAACGTAGTAACACTCTTCTCCTCCTACTAAAAGAGGCATTTGTCTATAGACCTTTCCCCCTGTCGCAATCTTTGGTGGTTGAGGGAACTGGGCTCGAGGAGCCAAAGTCCCCCCTTTGACCACCTTACCCTTTGGTACCGTCCCCCTTTGGACTGGAACGGTCTGAACTTCTTCCTCCTCTACTTCCAGTTCTCCATTTTCAGGGTTATAGGGACACTCGCGTTTCCAATGTCCCACCTGGTGACACTGGTGACACTTTGTCGTTTTTTTCAGTGTAGCAAAGTCTATTCTAGGTCTCGGATTTTCCTCGTTGTCCCTATTCTGACTATTTGATCTCCTTCCCATTGTCCCTGTTCCCTGTTGCTGCTGTCCGCCCTTTCCAGCCGACTGCATCTGTACCATCATCAACTTTTCCTTAAGTTTCTTTGCTTTGGAATCTATTTCATCACTGCAATACCTTGCGTATCTCAAAATTTCATCCAATGGCTTGTTTTGCCAGCAAATTAAATGTTTCTGAATCATCAAACAAATATCAGGTCTCAACCCCAAAACGAACTTCGATACAAACTGTCCTATGTCTTTGGGATCCATTACATCTAATCCACTGTATTGTTTGAACGTTTTCAGCAATCGCTCATAAAATTCATGGACTGTCTCCTTGGGTTCCTGTCTAGTTCGGTCTATTTTCACCCAATCTATATCTTGCGGTGGCACCTTCCCTTTCAGCCATGTCATCACCCTTTCATATTTTGTCATTACTGTTTCTGACGGTCCATTAGTACGAGCATCTCTTACTGGTTCTGCTGTGGGCCACTCGACACTAACTTTGCATGCTATCCACAAGTCTCCTGGGACCACAATGTCAAATAAAGTGTTCAAATCAATCCACAGTACCTTCGAGATCTTCACAAACCTCTCTACCTGTTTGTACCATTCTACGGGATTTTCTCTTAACTTCGGAAATGAATTGGTAAATGCAGCCAAATCTCCCCTACTCCAAGGCACATGTACATAACTCCCATTCGCTAGTTCTCGCAAAGGGAATGCCTCCATCCGCAGTGGCCTTCCCTCCGGGGACATCACAATCGTGCTTCGCCTGACAGTCCCTTTCTTGGACCACCTTTCTTCCCATTTGTCCAGATCTCTCCATGCTCTTATTCCTGTGATCAGTTCCCTTATGTGTGTTTTTAATCCAGTTGTCCTCCTCTCATCTAGGTCCTGATCTGAATACTGCAACCTATGGTTACCCTGTAATGCCTTTGTTCTCGACAAGTCTACCATATACTTGTCTGCCAGTTCAGACAATTTCTCGTGAATTGCTCTTGCCTTTCGGGTAATATCCTTAGCTATAAACAGCAGCTCGTCTTGTTCGTACATGTCAATCATTTCTAAAGGCAACGCACCATCTATTATCTCGTCCAGATCAGATTTTAGACTGGTCACATCGAGCCTTTTTGCCTTTATCACAGCTTTCAGTATGCTGTCTCTAGAGAGCCCATTTACGTCTCTCCCATCCCAGCTCTGAGTCCTGCGTCTGGGCTCAGGCGTGTTATGGGGAGTCCTCCCATGCTCCCATCTCTCCAGGTCCCATGCAGTTCCATCCTCTCTTGGTGTGTGGTGAAACACTGCTCTATTCCCCATAGTCCCACATTGCCCATTCTGCTTGGTTTCTTTAGGTGCATGGTAAGACACTCCATTATTCCCCATGCTTTCGCAATTCTCCTGTTGTCCATGATCGCTCGACGCATGGCATGGGCCTTCGCGGCTCCCCATGTTCCCGTGATTCCAATGCTGTACGTTATCGCCAGGTGCATGGTGGGTGCACTTAAAGCTATCCCTGTATTCTTGCGTCCTTCGGTCTCCCTCACTGTGAATGAGACGAGACGCCCCTCCATATTCTGTACTTCTACCTTCTTGCTCCTGCCTACTTCCACCGTGGATATGATGGATATCTCCTCTATTCTCCTGACTCTTACCGTCCCCCTCCTGACCGCTTTCGCTGGCCCCGCAGTGAGACAATGTCCCATTGCATCGACTTCCCCATTCAGCTTCCGCTCTTGACCTGTTATTCTGTTTTTCTGTGGCAGCATCCCATTCCCTCAAGGCAGCCCTCAACTCCTTAAAGGATTTCGGCCGTGGTCCTCTCAGATCCATCGGTCCTCTCTGACCCCCCTGTTCTGTTATGGGATCCACTGCTGAATCCAATGGGGTGCTCCATTCTCTCGGTCCTGGCAATTGCCTCCGGGCATTTGTCATGTTGTTCCTCCTTTCCATTTCAGCCCTTTCTCTATCTAGCCGTTCCTGTTCCTCCTCTCGCACTTTCTCTGGGTTATAAATCGATACTATAGGACCTATGGTAACGGGTACTTGAAGAGCATCTGGCAATCCATAAGACTCAACACACTCCATTGCTGGCACCTTCTGCACCACAAACCTTCTGACTACTATCTGTACTGGACTAGGTTGAGGTGTTTCCTCACCTTTGGTAGGTTCCCAATCCGTTATAGGGAGTGGTCTATTCTCCCCTATGCCAACCCTATCTTCCCTTGGGAGCTCGATACCTTCCATCTCTCTATTGTACGGAGGCGGTCTATCTATCAACAACCTATTTATTAGGCTATCCTCTGACTCGCTCTCGTCATCCTCCTCTGGGGTTCTCTTGTCTCCTGTAACCTCTATCACTGGGTACAACTTATCCACTTCAATAGTCTGTACCCTCAATTTCTTGGTTTCTGCATCCAATTTGGCATCTTGTACTGCTCTTACCGATCGTCTCACTCTTTCTTGACGTCTGTTCTGATTCCTGTCGTGCGCCGCCCTAATCCACGCATTAAGGGCTTCAAACTGTGTTGGTCTAGGCAAAGGTCTCAATGAAGACATAATTGCTTTTAGCTGGTGCAACACTTCTAATCTAAACGTTCCGTATTTCGGAAAAGTCAGTTCCTCGTTCCCTTCTGTAATCTTACTCCAAGTGCTAAGCCACAATATAGTATGCAGCCCAACATTCGTAGCCATATAATGAGCTGCTGTACCCTCTGGCAGGGCCTCTTCCCCGTAATAAGATTCTCTCCTTTTTCTCTTAAAGATCGCTCTCAAGCATTTAAAACACTTCATGATCAAAATCTACAATTTTCCCCTATTTCCCTGCATTCGTTTACTTCCTGATGACAATCCACCAATCCCAGCGCGGTTCTCGCTAACCGGCCTATCCCAGCGCGATTCGCGTCAACCAGCCTATCACAGCGCGGCTTCACACCAACCGGCCTATCACAGCGCGGCTCTCTCTGACATCACTCGTCTCCCCTTCGCAGCAGTTCCCCTCCTTTCTCAGCTCGTCTCCCGGTCATGCATGCGTCCCATTCATACCCTGAAAAATGATTACTTCCGACCAAGCGATCACTTTCCTTGACTGTACGCCCACAGTCTAACTGTAATTGTCACCTTAACTGACGAAATGTCTTTCCGCGAACGTCCAGACAATCGCCTTAACTGATAGGTTACTTACACACAGTAACTTCCGACCAGCGTCCGTTACCCATACACTCACTCTTGCATTCCCCCTATCACGGTCCTGCGGGCGATCAATGGTACCTCATGACCCCCTTTATAATGGTCGACAATTACTCTGAATGTCCGATACACCCGAACCACTTAAGCTCTTCTCTGAACTTAAGATTTTCACCAGGTCGCGCGCGCACACAACCCTCTCTCAATCACACTACAGGCATTCAACTCCGCATGACATTACAATACAGATACAACACAAAACACCGCAATCTGACAACGCATGACCCTTATTATACTCACTCTCGACCGACTGCTGCTTTTCTCTCACACCGTCAGCACCTTCTTCGGCAGGCGATTCTTCTGCTGCTCATCTCTCGATCTCTAGGGGCCTCGGGGTAATCTTAACCTAGTCTAGATCACCTTCCTCTAGAAGGTAACCATCCTCTGCTACCAACTGTTACGGCGGGATTTTTTCTCTCTTATCAGATCACTATAGATCTAGATCCCACTCAGGTCGACTGAACCTTTGTTACCTGTCATAGAGTAAAAAGCAATCCACTACTAGGTTAATCAGCTCAAGACTTTACACAACTCTGAAGAACCACTTACCACGAATAAGTTTTAAAGTTTTATTATAAAGCCAAAGATAACTGGAGATACAAACATCTCAATATAAGGTTCAAAAGATACACTGGCATCAATACAAACATGAATTCTCTAAATGCTCTTAGGCGACAGAAGAATATCACCAAGACTAATTCAAAGATCAGCAAGTTTGCAAGAATAGACACAAGTTGTAACTTGAGCGTCATTTACAAAAGGAAGGAAAAATCCAGATTAGACTGTCCCTACACTAGACTAAGTGACATCCCTACTTAGCAGGATCTTAACCTAAAAAGGTGTCAGCCGTGGTGACTTCCAAAGAAGATCACTCACTTTCCCTTAGTCTTTGTTTGTAAATCTGTGCATCGCAGTTATGCCCTTTCTGCCTACCCATCCGCTCTCTAAGGTTCCTCAGGCCATCTGCTCTAACTCCACCCAAGGGTGCTGTCCCTAATACAAAATCACAATTACAGTTGAAACGCCCCTCAAAGACGCCCCTCACGTACACCCCTCACGTGGTGTCAGTTCTGGCTTTTTCCATGCTGATACTCCTCTGGACTCCTTGTTAGCGTTGACCTTGCTTCTCAGGCTCTTCTCCGGCAAGACGGTACCCCCCAGGAAATTCCTGAAGCCTCCTCCAGGCCTGTGCCTGTCTCCCAGAACAGAGCTCTATTCATCACTCTCTTGATTGGAACCCCCTCGCACCTGCAAACAGACACCCATGAAGTGGGCCCCAAATTCCGGCCTCCAGCTTATCTCACAAGTCATAAACCTTCGAGCATGGTCCACAATTTATGCTTAACACGACCTGATTTTAACTAGCACATGCAGATCAAAAGAAATGTCCTTATCTCTTCAGGCCTACTAGAATTACATGAAACAGGCCTGTGCACTCTATGAACCTTTATTTCTCAGCCTAAACAGTGTTCTAACTTATTACACACACTGGTTATAGGAAACACTTCTATAAAACATATATTTTCAGTCTATGATCAATAATACTTTGAATTATAACAACAGTAATCCATCTCATGTGAAATTGTAAAGGCACGTTTTCTTTCTTAATGAACTGCCATGAGGCCTACACATTTCTACGTTTGGCAGCATTACATTCTCCTCTGCAACAGCCACATAACATGGAATTTAATATCATTCTAATATCTCTAAACATTACTACATTAGCTTTTCACACTGATATATGCACTCTGTATTAATTAAGCACTCTTATACGTATGCACTCTATGAATTCAACACTTTTATATGTTTCTTTAACTAGACTTGTGCAACGTGCTTGTAAATATGGTGCACTTCTACATTTTATTTGATTTGCGCTCTCTCAAGGGTAATTGGAGGAACAAATTAAGATAAATATTATGGCTATACTATATAACTCCTCATTATACCACTGAAATCAGTCCTTTCAAGTTGCTAAAGGGCAGAGATCCAGCTTCTATCGTATGTCCGTAGTGGTTTAAAGAGAAGTGGAAAGGTAAGGAAGAAGGGTGTAAAATAACTGATTTTGCTGAAAGGGTGAGCTGGAAACAAGACAAGTCCAAGGAATGGAATGATGCCAAATGGAAAGTGAAGTCTCACAATATCAAACCTGCCAATTGGTTGAGGATTCTTAAACCTAAAATGATGAATAAAGAGTTAAGTTAGGCAGGGCTATGAAGGTTTTAAAGATATTTTCTAACTGTGTGGTTACCCAGGATGTAGAGCGTGAAATGTGAAGAGGGTGGCTAAGTAATAAGTACACAGATGGAGGTTTGGGGCGGTGGACATGAGGATAAAAGTGAGAATGTGGAAGGGAGGCATAATTGCTTACTAGTAAATATGGGTGTGAGATTGTCATATGAGTATAGCAATGCCAATAATGTTTGCATAATTTGTATATTGGTAGGTTTCCCTAATGTTCTTAGTCTCTATTATGTTTTATGTGGATCGTTTTTGTGTTCCCCTGTTTTAGTTTCTTTAGTTTCATTTTGTAACATGGGATATGTGTTACATTCCACTGTATTAACATTAATAGCATTAATTCTAGGCACATGCCCCATTGTCTTTTGTGGTGCATTTTGGATTCCAAGTGAATATTGATCTTGGAATCCCAGGGTGCACTGCAGTTAGATCTGGAGCTGTTCTACTGACAGGACCTATTGCTGTGCTGCTTCTACAATAAAGACTTCATAAAAATTGGATTCTTGGATTTAACAATACAGTTAAGATATATCCTTTTCACTGTTACATAAAGATGTAGACCTTTCATGGAAGATTACTAAAAAAAGTACTTGTCTTCAGATACCCACTTTGATCTGCAAGTTACAAGTGCCAGGAGTTTCGTTTTTCTCTTTTAGCGTATTCCTCTATCTCCTTTTCTACTATTGGCCCTCACATTCACATTGAATGTGGTCATGGGTGGTGGCTGTGAGAGATGAAAGAGTTATTCGAGCTTAATGGATCCAGAGTACAAGGTTAGGGCATTCTGACAGTATGTGGTAAGCAGCTTTCCCAGCAATATGTATCTGGTTTTGAACGTTTTCACAGTTTGTTCATGCACCTATCTCCTGTGCAAGTCACTCAAAAAACCTAAACATCAGGGATTGTTAGCATATGGAATCATGGATGCTGAGCAGTAAACTCTCTGGTGCGTCCATCTTCTCACCTCAAAACCTTCTGATGTACTTCTATCATGACAGTTAATTTTTTAAGGATTGGAGCACCTGGTGGAGTTGTTGCAAGAGGCTACTGGCTTCACAGGTGATGATTGTGTTGTGAACTTTTCCTCCTTAACATTGCTATGTGTGCAACCTGCCTTTGGTGACTTAGACTGAGGTAGGGTTTATAAGAAGCATCTGGGTTAGCTTTTACAATGTGCTTTTGGTATGTTGCTACACCTGACGATATTGGTGCTCGTGTATTGGGATGGTGCCAAAGGTGCTGAGGCTCTAAATAGTCTGTCTACTGACATATATGGCTATTCTTATATATTTCATGTGGAAATTTCATGACTTTATGACTACAGTGTGGGGTTTTATTGTGCTGTACCTGTGAAATTCTTCCTGATGTTACTCACCATCATCTTGTCTTGCTAGGATGTTGTAGTTAAGTGCACAGTTATTCCCATCTCTGTGAGTAACACACATTCTGCATTTTGGAGTCATAGTTAAACGGGTAAATTAGGGGTGAGAGTTAAATTGACATACAGGTCCAATGTGCTATTTATTATATGTTGTTGATTCCTATGTGAGTTGAGTGAAAGGAATGCTGTGGTATTGCCTGCCATTGATAACATCCTGCATGTATATGTCTGACTTTAGTCACACGATATTTAAGTAACTTGAGTGCCTGTGAGCTGTGCGTGCTTATCATGGTGCATTGGCATGTTGCTCTGTATCTTGGGAAAATGCTTTCTCTAGTCTGCACCCATAGTTATTGTATAATATGAAAGGATAATTGATTGATAAGTAATATTATTTCAGACAGCATATTGATTCTTTACTTGTAATTTTGCATCAAATCCTACTTCATATATTGTTACAGTTCAGCTGATGAATGTCTTCCTCCTTTTTCACATATCATCTACTCTTACTGTTTAAACCACAAATTAATTTCTCATTCCAGCATATTTCATACTTTCACTCTTTATCTTTTTCTTTGTCTTTGTTTTAAAAAAAATGTCATTCTTTTTGTTCTGCTGGTGTCAGGGCTCACAGGAGGTTTCCTCCCCGCAGCCATGTTGTGGTTCTGCTGTCAACCACTGCTTCACGGTTTTACTATCCCAGGGCCCATCGTGTCTGGAGTTGGCGAGTGTGCTGGCGGAATTGGACATCTAAGATGGTGCGCGCAGTTGCTGAATACAGGATCTAGAAGGTGGCCTTTGACATGAGTAGGAGATGGGACAAGTTGTTCCAGCTGGACTGCGGCTAGGCTCGCAGTCATCTCTACGGTGAGGTTGTCCATAGTATTGTCAAAATGTATATTAAGGTCGCCAAGTAGCGTGAAGTTTGACTGGGAGGTAACCCTTAGAGGTGGTGGTGCCCTTAGTCACCACGGATGATCCAATATTATACAATCTTGAAGATTTTAAGAAAGAGTTCCTTCGAATATTCGATAGGAGAAAAGCTTCACAGGCTACAGATAATGAACTGTTAGAATTAAATCAGGGAAATCGAGAGTTGGTTACCTATCTTGAGACGAACTGGCCAGAGAACAAGAGAGCAGCTGTTTTCTATCGAGGATTAAGAGAAGAACTAAAGGATGCGCTATCACAGATTCCCAATAGACCTACAGAAATATCTGAGTTGGTGGATTTGGTGTTAGAGATAAGTTTCCGAAAAACTGAACGCAAAGGAGAATAAAGAAGAGAATTCAAACGAAGTGTTCCTCGGTTTGATCGAATAAGAACAGATTCTTCGCGAACTTCAGAGGGAGCGTCAAGTGGAGAACCTATGCAAATTGGAGCAATACGTGGCCCTTTGTCCAAAGAAGAGAAAGAGAAAAGACGACAGAACAAACTTTGTATGTATTGTGGAGGAAGTGGACATTATGTAAAATATTGTGAAAAGAGACCAAAAACCCCTAGCAGAGAGAAGGAAAACTCGCAGCACCACCAGTGAATGGAGTTGGGCTGGTGGATGCAACAGAAAACACAACTCCAACAAACCATCAATTGGCTAATACATTGCAAGTATCTTCACTGCATGTAACGTTATCAGAGACCTTGAAATGCCGGAATGTCAAATTGACCGAAGTTATGATTATGGTGGATTCAGGTGCCATGGGAAACTTTTGCGACCAGAAATTCGATCAGTATATTGGATTGCTATTGTTTAAGAAGGAAAGAAGCGAAAGAGTGAGAGCAGTGGATGGAACTGAATGGACTTCTGGTCCCAACACCAATCACACTGAACCAGTGCAGTTAATCACTGCGGAAGGGCATCAAGAACTTCTCCAATTTAACCTCATAGATGCTCCACAATTTCAGTTAATCCTTGCCTTACCCTGGCTAACGGAACATAATCCTCATATTGACTGGGCAGCCAGGACGATTCAATTGAATTCGGAATATTGTATCAAACACTGCTTTAAGGAAAGAGAACTACAGACTGAACCCAGTGTAGTATCTTGCCTATGTAACAACGGAATGTCTGTATGTTTAATTCAGACAAATGAACTGCCAGAGGAATTAAACGATTTTGCAGAACAATTACCGCCCCATAGATCTTACGACTGCAAAATTGAATTGGAGCCTGGAGCGAATTTACCCTGCAGTAGGGTGTACGCTCTAACTGAAAAAGAAAATCTCCACCTAAAGGAAAATCTGAAGAAGAACCTTAAAAATGGCTTCTTTAGACCATCACAATCACTGGTGTCATCTCCGCTCTTCTTTGTTACAAAGAAGGGGGGGTCTCAGAACTTGCATTGATTACAGAGGAATCAACAGAATAACAGTAAAATATCGATATCCTCTGCCCCTCATTTTGGTACTCCTTGACCAAGTCAAAGAAGCCAAGATTTACACGCGATTAGATCTATGAGGGTCTTACCATTTGGTTCGTCTTTGAGAAGGAGACGAGTGGAAGACTGAGTTCAGGACCAGGTATGGTCTCTATGAGTGCCTCGTAATGCCATATGGTCTTTGCAACGCACCTGCACCGCACGTGCAGCATTTCAATACTTTATCAACAACGTGTTGAGTGATTTTATCGATCAGTGTGTTATAGTATACATTGATGACATCTTAATCTACTCCAACACTGAGGAAGAACATCTAACACAAGTTCGAGCTGTGTTGCAGCATTTGAGGGAGAATTCTCTCTACGCTAATTTAGAGAAATGTCTGTTTAACACTGATACAGTGGAATTTCTTGGATTTGTTTTGTCTCCAGCAGGCATTACGATGGATCAAACACAGGTACAAGCAGTGATGGATTGGAAATCACCCACTAGTGTGAAGGAAGTACAAAGTTTCATCGGGTTTTCCAACTTCTATCGACGAATTATCCACGACTTTTCTCAAAAGATCCTTCCCTTGACACGTTTGCTAAAAAAGGGAGTGCCTTTTGCATGGTCTGAGGAAGCTGAGATGGCCTTTAATCAATTAAAGAAAAGCTTCACATCAGCCCCAGTATTGCTTCATGCAGATCCAAATGAACCATTTTACGTAGAAACGTATGCATCAGATTCAGCTATTGGAGGTATCCTCTCCCAACGACACAGAGATACTGGTCAACTGCACCCAGTTGCCTTTCGATCACGCAAGCTAAATCCAGCTGAATGCAACTATACCATCACAGAGAAGGAGCTTTTCGCTATAAAAGATGCCTTTAAGGATAGGAGGCATTATCTTATTGGTGCCAAACACACAGTAACTGTTTACACTGACCATCGAATTTAAAGTTTTTACGTTCAGCTCATACACTCACCCCACGACAGTTACGCTGGTCACTCTATTTTGCTGACTTTGATTTTGTCATAACTTTTTGTCCAGGAGCTAAGAACGGAAAGGCGGATTCTCTTTCTCGATTGGATTTGGATGATAAAAAGTCCATCAACATAGCTCAACTAATAATTCCTGATGACAAAATAGTTGGAGCCATAACCCAAATCTCTTTTGAAGATCAAGTATGACAAGCAATGTCTATTGAGGAAATTGGAGTCTGTATTGCTGAAGATTCACAACGTACACTCCATAATGATCTACCGTATCACGGATCCGCCTTGTTCTTGCCCACCAAGAATCTTCAGGAACAAGCAATGAAAGAATGTCATGCTCATACAATGGCCGGACATAAATGTATCCAAAAAACTGAAGAACTAGTTAAGCGTTGCTTTTGGTGAGTCGGGATATCCGACAGTATGTTTTGGGATGCGGAATCTGTGCATGGGGAAATCAGAGAAACAAGTCCCCAAGGGTTTCTTGCGACCCTTACGACACCACCACACCCTTGGCACACGGCGTCACTAGATCTCATAGTGGATCTGCCTTCCTCACAAGGTTTTGACACTATTTTAGTCTGTGTAGATACCTTGAGTAAGATGGCGCACTTCATACCAACATAAAGGCACGCCTACAGCTAAATAACTTTCACAACCCTTTAACCAAAATGTCATTCGCTTACATGGTGTTCCTAAGGTCTTGATTACAGACAGAGGTTCACAGTTCTTATCCCACTTTTGGAAGGCCTACACAAAAGGTCTAGGTGTTGATCATCGTTGCTCTACTAGTTTCCATCCTGAGACTGATGGTCAAAACGAAAAAACTAATCAGGAGTTAGAAAAATATCTTCAACTCTATCTGTTAGATGAGGAAGGTGACTGGCCTGATTATCTGTATCCACTGGTTATTCACCTTTCTTTATGAATACAAGTAGACATCCAAACTCACAGGTAGCGTTTGACAATGCAAATGTTCCAGCAGTCCAAGACCTTGCATCCCATCTAACTAGAATTCACCACACTGCCACACAAAGTTTGATTTCAGTTAAAAAACAATACAAACATTTTGCTGATTCAAAACGTAAACCCCCATCTGATCTCCAGATTGGTGACAAGGTCTGGCTTTGTACTAAGCATCTGAGATTGAAAGGTACTTGTAAATTTCAACCACGTTTCATTGGCCCTTATCCAATGGCAGAAATCATTAAACCGGTAACCTTTCGGTTAACCCTTCAAACTACTCACCCAGTAGTAGATTTCACTCAGTTTTCTACATTTCTCTGCTTAAGAAGGTTCATCCTACCCTGAGGGAAACACATCCACCTCCACCTTTGGTGAAGTTGAATACGAGGTCCAAAACATTTTAGATTCTAAGAAAGTTGGCACTACTCTTTTCTACCTTATTGACTGTAAGGGGTATGGTCCTGAGGAACGTTCCTGGGAATGCAGTTCTGATGTACATGCTCCTCGGTTGATTAAGGCCTTCCATGCTAAATTTCCTGAGAAACCTCGTTTGGAGGAAACCCCGTTGGAAGGGGGTACTGTCAGGGCTCACAGGAGGTTTCCTCCCCACAGCCCTGTTGTAGCTCTGCTGTCAACCACTGCTTCACTGTTTTACTATCCCAGGGCCCATCGTGCCTGGAGCTGGCGAGTGTGCTGGCGGAATTGGACATCTAAGATGGCCGCCAGCACACCCGCCGTTTAGCTGTCAAGTTTTTAGCCTCATTCCCTGAACACAGGTAAAGTGTGCGCGTTAACATTTCTCTGAGCACTTCACCAAGAAGATTCCACAAAGACCTACTTCTAAAACGTCGTGTTTAGTCAGCTAGGGTTCCGTTGGACAATGCAAAACAAAGCTTTTGTAATCTGCTCTTTTGTAATGTTTCTCATTATGTTTCATTTCTGTTCCTAATGTGAAGCGCTCTGACGCCTTCGGGTAAAGTCCGCGCTATATAAAAATGCATAAATAAATAAAAAACTGTGACTTCAACGTTGGGTTCGATTTAGGGAAGTGTTCCGCAGGTTAGTGTTTGGTTCTTAGCGCATTTAACCTGGGACGTTTTGTTAGTGCGCAGGTCCCAAGGAAAAGCGTCACGAATGAGTATGCGCAGTTTGAATAAAAACGTAGGCGTTGATAATTGAATGCGCATGTGTGAAGATTAGCATTACAGTTTTCCGCAGAAGGCGAGAGTTTTCCGTTATCTGCAGTTGACCAAAGGTGAATTTAACCAATGCTTTGAATCTAGAGATTACGTAATTTGATATTTGATAAAAGCTTAACTCGGCTGAGTTAGCAAACCTTCTTAGTTCATAGGCCAGTTGTGAGACTAGTATTTAGTTGTTTTGGTTGCAGATAGAAATATCGTTGTCACTCAAGTTATAGCTGATAAGATGGCCCCCGAGTTATTGTTGCCAACAAGAACAACTAGTTATAACAACACTACATTGAAAATACCAAAGGAGATATTCAAAAGAGGAAGCTAGAGATCTAAAAAGTAAGTAAGGAAAAAATTACATACACGATAATGTAAGAACATTGTAGAAAAAGAGAAAGTCATTTTCCTCTTCAAGATATATAGAATTGAATTTCTAGCTAACCTAGATGATAACAGAAAAAACATCAATCAACATAACAGAAGAGAGGCAAGCCCTAAGAAGGTTCCTGGTAAGAGATAATACAGTTGTAAGTTATAGTGCTGTAAGAATAAAAGTATAAGGTAACCGATGTACATTTATTACAGCTCTTAAGAAGAAGATCAAGACGAGAGAGACAGTGAACCAAGAAGACTTCAGGGCAGTCTCTTCTTTTATCCCATTCCCCTTTCCCCTCTTGGTACTTACCTGCAACGGAGAATCTAGTTCCTTGCAGTTGAGTCTTGAGTGGGGAGTTGGGACTAGGCGTCAGTCTGCTCCTGTGTGTGTGTTTTAAAGTACCAGTCCTGACAGCTGGTTCTGCCTTTTCCCCTTTGTTCTCTTATTAAATAACCCTAATGTGTTTGTTTATTGTTCTTCTGTAGGTTTTTTGGTTACCACCACAGCCTGCATTGACACATCAGCATTTGGTTGATCTAACATGGTGATGCATGATGTTCATTTTAACCTTCAGTGCTGTGAGTAAATGTCATCAGGCTAACTGCTAGGCCAGGTGTTCATGCACAGATATTCTAGGATTATAGATATTTGATTCATGGATGCTGTGGAGTCTACCATCTTCACCTGAGATTGTCATTCTCTTTCCAGACTGAAAATGACACAAGAGATAAGGTTGTACGCCTTGAGCATTCATGGTTTCGAATGCATATGATACCCCTCTGCTATTATTCTACCATTTCCTGCTCTCTGCCTTGAAATGTGCTTATTATGTGCCAATTCTTGTCTCTTTTCTCTTTACTCTGTCCTAGGTAGGTAATTAAACCAAAAATTAAACTAACATCTTTCCTGAATAATGATTTAAACCCCAAATGTATAACACTCACTATGGGACAATAAACTCACTGACATCATATGATTTTGTTAGCTAGTGTTCCAGTGAGAATTTGTGGCCTGCTGTTATCACCCCTTCTTGCTGTTCTTTTGTAGCTCATTTTCACTGTACTTTTAGGCCTCTTATGAAGAGATATTTTTGTGCAAAAGGTTTACTTCCTGCAATTTATGGTCAGTTTGAGACACATTTTATACTTGGTTTGAGCATATCATGGGTTAAGGATGTTTCATTGGTTTATATTGTCCTCCCAGAAAAATGCTCTGAGTAATACAACTTTGCAAGTGGTGCTGATGTGAGGGTGCTTTGTAGTAGAAATAGCAGATTGTTTTTATTATTGCCTTTCTTCATCTCTTTTTTAGTTTTTGACTATCTACATTTTCTCTTTCTCTTCCTTTACATATTTCCTTCTGTTTTTTCATTTTCTCCCTTTTTTCAACTTCGAGGACTTATTTTAGTGTTCTGATCCAGTATAGAGTCATAAACTGGATTGGGAGATTTACCCAATTGTAGAACCCAACAGTTGAGGTGTTTGTGGAGATGGGAGTCCCATCTTTGGTTAGAGTACTGCCGATTGAAACGTTATGGCCATTAGAAAAGTATGTTATGTTTCAGGATTGATTGGAGAGTGCAAATAAACTGTCTCATTTTGGAGAGGAAAGATCGTAAACTTCAGATCCCATAGCTGACAAAGCTGCTAAATCCTTGGAACATACTATGTTTTTGGTGCCCGGGTTGCTCCACTAAAGATCTACAGTCTTGGATACACAATGATTACAAAAAAAACAGTGGTTATTCTTATTAAAGGACAAATCTGCAACTTCTGTAATTAAATGCCTTCAGATCGAGAAATGATTTGATATCCTGACAAGAATTTACTTGGATCACCAAGCAGTAAGAAATGTGAGGTGCACACCTGACAGAGAGCAAGCACTTCACTACTGTCTGTGACTTTTACAGCAATTATAGTCCCCAACCCAAATAGGGCATGGCTCCTGATGGCTTTGCAGTGATTACAGCATCTCAACAGCCTCTTTAGGTCATCCAAGCATATGGTCACTTCATTCTCTTGCTTTCGTTCTTTTACTTACATTGACCATATATTTGTGGACTCAATTGTAAATGCCTTAGGTACTAGTGCCATATGTGAGAAAAACTGCTGGTGAGAGCAGTGTGGAAGGGTAGAGTCAGGGATAGATTCTTAAGCATTCCCAGTCTTTGTGATAGATATGCCTTCCCTTTTGTTTGAAAAGGTCACTTATGCCTTCACCAGAATGTAGGGCTGAGGCTCGGGAGGCTGGAGTGGGGATTGCAGGTTTATAGGTAAGGATTGAAGGACAACATCTGTTGGTTCAGACTGGCCCATCTCCATCTTTATGTAAATATTTATCAAGGACCCCCTGAGTACATGGAAATGAAGTTCCTAGACCAGGGAAAAGCAAATAATTTGATATGTATCAATCTAGGCAACAGAACGTAATAAGTGGTCGAAATGAACTGAGCTAAAACATAGGTTGTTTGTAAAAAAGGGGTAGTTCAATTTTATTCATAAATTCTTTTAAAAAACACATTAAAATAATAATACATATTCACAAATTGTATGCGACATAATAAATCAACAATACACAGCAACACTTTAAGAGAGAAGGACAAATAATCCAACAAATGAAGGTTATATAAAATGAACACAGTTTTTAAGAGAGAAAGGTGTGGCTAAAATAATCTCTACGCGCGTTTCGGCGAACCAGCGCCTTCTTCTGGAGCAGCCACGATAGTATCTGAAATGGGAAAATTCCATAAAACAAAAAATATTATGTACAATAATGCATCAATTTATATTATGTTACACAGAGAAAATTAAAACAAACCAATGTTAGGCTAATAGTCTCAGACTTTCCATTCTATTGTGACCAAGCTTATTAATATTACAATAATACTTTGACGGATTTCTTTTCCTTGCCTTAATGATCATCAAGAAAAATAGAAAAATGGAGTGAATCCTTTTAACTCATATATTCTTATATGAGATAATGGCCAAAAACGGGAGAAGGAGTGGATACCTTTATACTAAATAGATTATTCCCAAGTTTTGGTGGTGAGGAAGCAGGGTTCTTACATAGGATGGCAAATGCGAGGAATCAAATGATTGATATTAGTGATGGAAAATACGAAATATTCTAAATGGTGGCAATTCGCAGCGTGCTATCAACGCGGGACTTAAACAATGGTATACAATACATTCATATCATAGATAAGGTCACTTACTTAAAAAACACGGAGTATATTAATGCTATTTGATGTTCTCAATCTGGATTATCTGTATAATGACTTTCTTTTCTTTGGTTTGGTGACGAAGATATTCTAGACCCTAAAAAACATAGACATTTCATGAACATTGATTGTTGTTTTAGTGTAGTCTATGATTTTCTAACCAGCCCATAATTAATGAAAGGACCAAGCTAGTGTTTTACCTATTTTAGTTAAGGTTTGCAGATAGATATTCCATAGTCACACGATGTAATTTGTTTGTCTTGATTGTTGATTTTTGAATTTCTATATTTCCTAGAAGAAATTATGAGTTCTTTTAGTTTATTGAATCTTTTCTATTTTTGATATTTTATATTAACTAGACAGTTAGTGAGTATACATTAGTAGTTTTTTGAAAACATTTTCATTTTCGAGGATGAAGGTACCTTAAGTGAGGAGTGGGATTTCAGTTAGACCCGCCTGCCGGAGTTAAAATTTATGGCCACGATAATGAATATTTTTGTGGATCCCAAAAGATATAGTCCTCCTGATGTGGAGATAACAAATGGCGAGATTGCCTATAGAATGGATGGAAAGAATTCTGGCATCAATTTTTGGAGAATAGTCAATGCATGGCGACTTCATAGACTTACTGTCTCTTAAAGAAGAAGGACTGATAGTTACCTTTTTACTTGTGCTCAAGGAGCGATGGATTTCAAAGTGGTTTAAAATAACTCCCTGTCTGTAAAATGAACAAACAGGGGGGGGAAAGGAGAGAGAGAATTCTGTTACCCACTGTTTACTTTGGAGATTATCAGTTAACTAAACAAGTGATCAGAGTAAAATTACCGCATAGGGATTTTAGCGAACACTTACCCAATAGATATCAACAGGGCTCAGAGATTCCGGCGGCGGGACACGGGGGTTCTATGCTCCTTCCACGAAAGACGGCATTTTAAAGTGCCTTTACTTCCTGTATATATACCCTATTTGATTGGATGATTGAGTACACCTGACCTGGTGTTGACATAAAAAAAGGACCAAAAATTAAGAAGAAATGAAAAGAGGACCAGATTCTCTAGAGCAGGAATCAACAATGGCTCCCACGTAAAATGTCACTGGTGTGAACATGAAAGAAGGACCAAAAAATAGGAAGAAGTAAAAAAAGGACCAGATTCTCTAGAGAAAGAATCAGCAATGGCTCCCACGTAAAATATCACTGGATATACATCGGTGCTGATGTATAGCACAAGGATTAACCAGCTTAACCGAGTGGAAAGCAATTGGGGAGTGGAGCTATATTTTAACTTGGGACTAGAGTCAGATTTAGCTGATGTCAAATCCAAGCAAAAAGATTCTAAATATATAGCGCTTCAAGATTAGGTGCACAAAAATGACTCATTATAGATTTGGTGCTGGTTTTTTCAATATTTTTAGAGTAAAAAAGATTTCTATAGGAAAGTTATTTTTCCTGAAATTCGTAAAAACTGTACTTCCATTAAACAAAAAATAATGCGTGTGAATTTAACGAGGCTCCATGCCTTTTGTTATTTTAGAAAAGTCGAGCATTAATATTCCTTCGATCTAGTTGTTGCTTAATTACACCTGTACGACAAAGTGAGGTGCAGGGAAAGATTCCCCTAATCAGGAGCTTAAACTTTAGATAAAAAGGGAGCAGGGTGAACTACATCTTGGGAAAACACTGGGATTGACTTTTCTTATTGCTGAATGCCTATTATTAGGTAATTTAAATTTAATCATAAAGAGTGAGAAGCTGTTTTTGCTGCGGTAGGGAGAGTCAAAAGATGCTCTAGCAAATAGCGTGCTCCCATGGCAATTCGCTATTCATTCCTTCTCGAAAGGTGTTGAAGACAAATATCCAGAACACCTCTCTCTTTTTTCTGATGGCACAACCCCCATTGGAGTCTGCAGTATGAATTTTTTCTAGGACTCTCCATTTAAGGTCCTCTGCCTGATGTCCCTTTTCTAGGAAATGCTTCACCATTGGGGCAGCGAGTTTGTGGGTTCTTATCGCTGAACGATGTTCATTTAAACGTGTTTGTATAGTTCGAGATGTTTCTCCTATATACCCGAGGAGACACGGGCACTGTATAAAGTAGATCAGATTTGAAGATTTACAGTTCCACATTTCTTTTGCCACTGTTGTGTGGCCATTGTGTGTGAATTCTTTTCCTCTTATGATACTAGCACAAGAGGAACATGAGGAGCAGGGGAAAGTTCCTTTTATCGGATTGCCTGATACAATCGACCTCTGTGTTAAAAGATTTTTGTCCGATGTAGGTTGGAAACGTGAACGAACAATATGTTCTTTGATGTTTTTATTCCTTTTGTAGGCAAATAGTGGTTTAGCTAGTTTCAGTTCTGGAGTACAATTGCTATTTAAAATGTGCCAGTTTGAATTTATGACTTGTTTAATTTTTGTGTCAAGGGTGGAATGTTTAGTTACACAGACCACCTGGTTGGTGGTTTTAGCTGGCTTTTGTTGGAGCAAATAATTGCGATCATAATAGCGGGCACGCTTATAAGCGTGTCTCACTAGCCGGTGTGGGTAGCCTCTCTCGATGAATTTACTTCTCATCGCAATCGCCTGTTTATCAAAGTCTGCCAGGCTGGTGCAGTTGCGCCTAACCCGTAGAAACTGAGAGAATGGAATTGAATCTTTTTGTGATCTAGGGTGGAAACTACTGTAGTGCAGCAAGGTGTTTCTTGCTGTGGGTTTCGTATGTAGATCCATTTTTAAAAAACCATCATCATTTATAATTTCAATGTCTAAAAATTCCACCTTCTCATCACTGATATGCGACGTGAAGTGGAGATTAGGGTCTGCTTCGTTTATCCAATAGACGAACTCGTCTAGTGCCTCCCTCCCATTGGTCCAGACAAAAAAAATGTCATCTATGTATCTGGACCAATGGGAGACAGACTCGAAAAAGGGCGCCAATTCATTATAGATGTTTTTTGCTTCGAAGGCCGCCATATATATATTCGCAATCGAGGGCGCTACTGAAGCCCCCATACTTACACCCTTTATCTGGCGATAAGTATTCAAGCCAAATTCAAAAAAGTTGTCAGTTAAGACAATTTTTAGACATGCCAATAAAAATGATTTAGGGCAGGGTATGTTGTATGAGTCAATGAACCAAGATGTAGCTGTCATTGCTCCAAGGATGGGAATATTGCTATACAGGGACTCTACGTCCAATGTAACTAGAAGGTCTCTTCCAGAGGTAAAGGTTAAGCCTTCTGTCTTTTGAATCATGTCACCTGTGTCACGCACATATGACCTGATCTTAGATATAAATGGACGTAGGTGGTTATCTATATATTTGGAAAGGGGCTCAGTAGCTGTACCAATGGTTGACACTATGGGTCGATAAGGTGGATCTAAAGGGTTTTTGTGAATCTTAGGCAGCCCGTATATACAGGCTGTTTTTCCCAGATTGTGATTTAAGAATTCAAATTCTTTAAGATTGATGTGACCATCTTCTAAAGCTGTTTTGGTTAAAGATCTTATTTTTTTAGATAGATTCAGTGAAGAGTATGCTTGAGTAGGGATGTAAAAGGTCTTGTCGCTTAGCATTTTTAACATGTTTAGTTCGTATTGGGAAGTGTCAATAAGGACAATCCCACCTCCCTTGTCGCAACTCTTAATGGTAAGATCTTTGTTGGTGGAAATAGTTGATAGAGCTAGATGTTCTTCTTTGTCTATATTATAGATTGGTTTTGGAATGTATCTCAAGGCCTGGTCCAATTTCTTTAAAACGACCAGCTCAAAAGTGGCCACTTCTGGTCCTAGTTGTTCCAAAGAGGGACTAAAGGTCGAGGGAAGACATAAAGATTTGGCATTGCTATCTAAAGGTCTTTCTTTTGTGCCCCATTCAACTCCAAACCTTTTTGAACTATATTGCGATATAATTTCTTTTTTTCGGAAAATACGTTTGAAAAGATTTTTCTCAACTAATGATGATACTGATATAGAAACAACCAATGCCAAATCTTTATGTCTTCCCTCGACCTTTAGTCCCTCTTTGGAACAACTAGGACCAGAAGTGGCCACTTTTGAGCTGGTCGTTTTAAAGAAATTGGACCAGGCCTTGAGATACATTCCAAAACCAATCTATAATATAGACAAAGAAGAACATCTAGCTCTATCAACTATTTCCACCAACAAAGATCTTACCATTAAGAGTTGCGACAAGGGAGGTGGGATTGTCCTTATTGACACTTCCCAATACGAACTAAACATGTTAAAAATGCTAAGCGACAAGACCTTTTACATCCCTACTCAAGCATACTCTTCACTGAATCTATCTAAAAAAATAAGATCTTTAACCAAAACAGCTTTAGAAGATGGTCACATCAATCTTAAAGAATTTGAATTCTTAAATCACAATCTGGGAAAAACAGCCTGTATATACGGGCTGCCTAAGATTCACAAAAACCCTTTAGATCCACCTTATCGACCCATAGTGTCAACCATTGGTACAGCTACTGAGCCCCTTTCCAAATATATAGATAACCACCTACGTCCATTTATATCTAAGATCAGGTCATATGTGCGTGACACAGGTGACATGATTCAAAAGACAGAAGGCTTAACCTTTACCTCTGGAAGAGACCTTCTAGTTACATTGGACGTAGAGTCCCTGTATAGCAATATTCCCATCCTTGGAGCAATGACAGCTACATCTTGGTTCATTGACTCATACAACATACCCTGCCCTAAATCATTTTTATTGGCATGTCTAAAAATTGTCTTAACTGACAACTTTTTTGAATTTGGCTTGAATACTTATCGCCAGATAAAGGGTGTAAGTATGGGGGCTTCAGTAGCGCCCTCGATTGCGAATATATATATGGCGGCCTTCGAAGCAAAAAACATCTATAATGAATTGGCGCCCTTTTTCGAGTCTGTCTCCCATTGGTCCAGATACATAGATGACATTTTTTTTGTCTGGACCAATGGGAGGGAGGCACTAGACGAGTTCGTCTATTGGATAAACGAAGCAGACCCTAATCTCCACTTCACGTCGCATATCAGTGATGAGAAGGTGGAATTTTTAGACATTGAAATTATAAATGATGATGGTTTTTTAAAAATGGATCTACATACGAAACCCACAGCAAGAAACACCTTGCTGCACTACAGTAGTTTCCACCCTAGATCACAAAAAGATTCAATTCCATTCTCTCAGTTTCTACGGGTTAGGCGCAACTGCACCAGCCTGGCAGACTTTGATAAACAGGCGATTGCGATGAGAAGTAAATTCATCGAGAGAGGCTACCCACACCGGCTAGTGAGACACGCTTATAAGCGTGCCCGCTATTATGATCGCAATTATTTGCTCCAACAAAAGCCAGCTAAAACCACCAACCAGGTGGTCTGTGTAACTAAACATTCCACCCTTGACACAAAAATTAAACAAGTCATAAATTCAAACTGGCACATTTTAAATAGCAATTGTACTCCAGAACTGAAACTAGCTAAACCACTATTTGCCTACAAAAGGAATAAAAACATCAAAGAACATATTGTTCGTTCACGTTTCCAACCTACATCGGACAAAAATCTTTTAACACAGAGGTCGATTGTATCAGGCAATCCGATAAAAGGAACTTTCCCCTGCTCCTCATGTTCCTCTTGTGCTAGTATCATAAGAGGAAAAGAATTCACACACAATGGCCACACAACAGTGGCAAAAGAAATGTGGAACTGTAAATCTTCAAATCTGATCTACTTTATACAGTGCCCGTGTCTCCTCGGGTATATAGGAGAAACATCTCGAACTATACAAACACGGTTAAATGAACATCGTTCAGCGATAAGAACCCACAAACTCGCTGCCCCAATGGTGAAGCATTTCCTAGAAAAGGGACATCAGGCAGAGGACCTTAAATGGAGAGTCCTAGAAAAAATTCATACTGCAGACTCCAATGGGGGTTGTGCCATCAGAAAAAAGAGAGAGGTGTTCTGGATATTTGTCTTCAACACCTTTCGAGAAGGAATGAATAGCGAATTGCCATGGGAGCACGCTATTTGCTAGAGCATCTTTTGACTCTCCCTACCGCAGCAAAAACAGCTTCTCACTCTTTATGATTAAATTTAAATTACCTAATAATAGGCATTCAGCAATAAGAAAAGTCAATCCCAGTGTTTTCCCAAGATGTAGTTCACCCTGCTCCCTTTTTATCTAAAGTTTAAGCTCCTGATTAGGGGAATCTTTCCCTGCACCTCACTTTGTCGTACAGGTGTAATTAAGCAACAACTAGATCGAAGGAATATTAATGCTCGACTTTTCTAAAATAACAAAAGGCATGGAGCCTCGTTAAATTCACACGCATTATTTTTTGTTTAATGGAAGTACAGTTTTTACGAATTTCAGGAAAAATAACTTTCCTATAGAAATCTTTTTTACTCTAAAAATATTGAAAAAACCAGCACCAAATCTATAATGAGTCATTTTTGTGCACCTAATCTTGAAGCGCTATATATTTAGAATCTTTTTGCTTGGATTTGACATCAGCTAAATCTGACTCTAGTCCCAAGTTAAAATATAGCTCCACTCCCCAATTGCTTTCCACTCGGTTAAGCTGGTTAATCCTTGTGCTATACATCAGCACCGATGTATATCCAGTGATATTTTACGTGGGAGCCATTGCTGATTCTTTCTCTAGAGAATCTGGTCCTTTTTTTACTTCTTCCTATTTTTTGGTCCTTCTTTCATGTTCACACCAGTGACATTTTACGTGGGAGCCATTGTTGATTCCTGCTCTAGAGAATCTGGTCCTCTTTTCATTTCTTCTTAATTTTTGGTCCTTTTTTTATGTCAACACCAGGTCAGGTGTACTCAATCATCCAATCAAATAGGGTATATATACAGGAAGTAAAGGCACTTTAAAATGCCGTCTTTCGTGGAAGGAGCATAGAACCCCCGTGTCCCGCCGCCGGAATCTCTGAGCCCTGTTGATATCTATTGGGTAAGTGTTCGCTAAAATCCCTATGCGGTAATTTTACTCTGATCACTTGTTTAGTTAACTGATAATCTCCAAAGTAAACAGTGGGTAACAGAATTCTCTCTCTCCTTTCCCCCCCCTGTTTGTTCATTTTACAGACAGGGAGTTATTTTAAACCACTTTGAAATCCATCGCTCCTTGAGCACAAGTAAAAAGGTAACTATCAGTCCTTCTTCTTTAAGAGACAGTAAGTCTATGAAGTCGCCATGCATTGACTATTCTCCAAAAATTGATGCCAGAATTCTTTCCATCCATTCTATAGGCAATCTCGCCATTTGTTATCTCCACATCAGGAGGACTATATCTTTTGGGATCCACAAAAATATTCATTATCGTGGCCATAAATTTTAACTCCGGCAGGCGGGTCTAACTGAAATCCCACTCCTCACTTAAGGTACCTTCATCCTCGAAAATGAAAATGTTTTCAAAAAACTACTAATGTATACTCACTAACTGTCTAGTTAATATAAAATATCAAAAATAGAAAAGATTCAATAAACTAAAAGAACTCATAATTTCTTCTAGGAAATATAGAAATTCAAAAATCAACAATCAAGACAAACAAATTACATCGTGTGACTATGGAATATCTATCTGCAAACCTTAACTAAAATAGGTAAAACACTAGCTTGGTCCTTTCATTAATTATGGGCTGGTTAGAAAATCATAGACTACACTAAAACAACAATCAATGTTCATGAAATGTCTATGTTTTTTAGGGTCTAGAATATCTTCGTCACCTAACCAAAGAAAAGAAAGTCATTATACAGATAATCCAGATTGAGAACATCAAATAGCATTAATATACTCCGTGTTTTTTAAGTAAGTGACCTTATCTATGATATGAATGTATTGTATACCATTGTTTAAGTCCCGCGTTGATAGCACGCTGCGAATTGCCACCATTTAGAATATTTCGTATTTTCCATCACTAATATCAATCATTTGATTCCTCGCATTTGCCATCCTATGTAAGAACCCTGCTTCCTCACCACCAAAACTTGGGAATAATCTATTTAGTATAAAGGTATCCACTCCTTCTCCCTTTTTTGGCCATTATCTCATATAAGAATATATGAGTTAAAAGGATTCACTCCATTTTTCTATTTTTCTTGATGATCATTAAGGCAAGGAAAAGAAATCCGTCAAAGTATTATTGTAATATTAATAAGCTTGGTCACAATAGAATGGAAAGTCTGAGACTATTAGCCTAACATTGGTTTGTTTTAATTTTCTCTGTGTAACATAATATAAATTGATGCATTATTGTACATAATATTTTTTGTTTTATGGAATTTTCCCATTTCAGATACTATCGTGGCTGCTCCAGAAGAAGGCGCTGGTTCGCCGAAACGCGCGTAGAGATTATTTTAGCCACACCTTTCTCTCTTAAAAACTGTGTTCATTTTATATAACCTTCATTTGTTGGATTATTTGTCCTTCTCTCTTAAAGTGTTGCTGTGTATTGTTGATTTATTATGTCGCATACAATTTGTGAATATGTATTATTATTTTAATGTGTTTTTTAAAAGAATTTATGAATAAAATTGAACTACCCCTTTTTTACAAACAACCTATGTTTTAGCTCAGTTCATTTCGACCACTTATTACGTTCTGTTGCCATCTCCATCTTTAGCCCTAGTGAGAAAAAAAATGTTTGGCTTCTCTTGTACTGCAAAAAAAGAGCAGCTCATCTAATAATGTTTCTTCTGCAGTGCTGTAAATCATGGAACACTGCCCATATAACTGAGCCTCAGAATTCATGTGAGCAATAAAGCTACAAAACCACCACCAAGCTGTAATGGAGATTATTTTTAGCCTGAATATATTGGTAACAATTTCAAAAGAACTCTATCTAAGTCATATTATCAGGGCAGCCAAATATATTTATTTCTATTTGTTTATTTATACATTTTCTAGAATGGTATTCCAACAAAGGTATCCAGTAATTAACACTAATTGTTTGCTGGACTTAGGAAAGTCCTTTGAAAATATCAAACTGCTGTATTATATCCTAAACTTAACATATTTATTCAATTGTGTAAAAACAAATTAGGTAATGAATCAGGATACAGTTTAGGATTGTATCTAAAAACTGAACTCCCCTTGTGTAGGAGCCAAACACAAGCAGGATTAGTGTCTGCTGAGGGAGGCATGTATGTGGTCTTGATAGTTCCACTACCATCCCTTTCCCAGAAGGCAGGTCTCTCTAAATATGTTATGTGGTCCTCCACTGGGGGAGAAGATGTCCCTTGAAGGTGGAGTGCATACCTAAATCAACTGCAATATGGGAATGTGATGCGAAATGAGCTAAAGCACTCCTAATACAAACAAGATTATTTATAAATTAGTAAATAAGAACACAATCTAGCAGGATGGAATCAGGTGAATTTATTTTTAAAAAGGAATAGAATATCTTCAACTGATCAATAAAAGCAAACGTGGGTTTTAACGGGTCTCTGTGGAAGTCTTTACAATATCTGGGTAGGAATCCATTAAAGCTAGAGAAACACCCAAAATCATTAGGATATTGCCAATGGGACCAGGATCAAGGAGCAGACTGGCTGCAAATCAATTAATATGACGTGATTTTGGCACCTGAACTGGGTGAGTTATCTTGCCCTTTAGAAAGAGTTTGCAGCAAAAATCACCCAAATGAAAGCTAGTGCAGCCTATATGTGAAGCAAGTTCTGCATCTTTAGTGTATGTCAATTGGAGTCATTGGTGGAGATAAGCGTGGATAAGACCACCGTAACAGGTACCTCAATATGCATCTGAAGGACTTGTATGGATGCATTATCTTGGTTGGGTCTTAATGTACTATGCAGACCTATTTAATAGCAACTGATATCATTTGATGTTTGTCTTACAACCTCAGTTTGGCATTGGCAGCAGCTCATAGGCAGAAAGGTTTGAGGTCCCAAGTATGCTCCACGGAGGAGTGCCTTCTACAGAGCATTATGGCAGTTTATTTTGGCATGGTGTTGTGATGAAATGATCAGACATACAGATCATATATCCATTCTGGGCAAAATAATATGCTGCGAACAACACAGCAATACTACCCTAGATTCCTCTTATCTGCTTGATATTTAGAACTTGCCCGGGTTTGCAGAGTTTTCTGTGTGCTGGCAGAATCCATGGTCAAATACTGAAGACATCTCCACTGGAACATGAGAGGAGAATGAGTGCCTTTAACCTTAGTTTTTATGTTTTCAAGGCATTCTTTGTGGAGAGATGTGTTGACTCTCTGGTTGTTAGAAATGAGCAGGGTTTATTGAGTGCCATCCATCCCTGAACCCAAATGCTACAGCAACCCCTGTTAATAATGAGAGGAAATTGGTAATTGTTAGATCATAGTTTTGACATATGGGTAGGCAGAAATGTGATAAGCCCCCCAATCTGCACCCTTAAGGGGGAAGAAAGACTTGTGTGGGAGTTGTGGCCAATGACGAGAAAGGGATGGCACCCCACCCATTCTCTTTTTGACACTAATCTCTGGTGTCCATTGGGCCTTTTGACTGCCAGTACTGTGCATATGAATAATCACTCCAAACTGCCACTTTGAGGGGGTAGAAGTCCATCTGGGTCTTAGATAGTTGGTTAGCATATGATGCCTGTATGGGTCAACCTGACCCGATTTATAAAAAATATTTTTCACCTAGTGGTAGTGGGCTTTATGCCCTCCCTCTCCCATGGGTAGAATACATAGGGGGTAATGCCCTTGTCTGCCCCATGGAGACAGAAAGACTGTCTTTGTCTTTTGGGATGTGAATGACAGACAAGCTGACCCGTGAAAAATAAGCTCAGCACACTGTTCTTGCACCACACATCTGATTGATGACAGATTGTACGTTATAATTTGTATTCGTGATTTCTACTCAATAAAGATATAAATACAATTTTTTTAAAAAGACAGACAAGCTGACCCGTCACCCATTCCTCTTTTAAAGTGTTTCTTGGTGTCTATCCTGATGTTTAGTGGGTTTTTGCCTATTAAAATATCCAGAGCAGTTCTGTTCAGGGATTAACCTTCTGCAGTGATCCCAGAGTAAGAATCTATTAGTAAGCAGTACCATTGGAAAAGGGAAAATCTCCTTTTTCCCAAAGTACCTCTCCCATTGAGACAAGTGCTCAGGGGTGAACTGTTGTCCTGAGCACCATTCATAGGAGCCTTTAGGTTCCAGCTGCACTTGATTTTGTATTTAGTGACTTTATGATGCATGTTTTACTGAGTATCACTGAAAAAAAACAATATACCAAGGAAAGCTTTTCTGCTGCATGGTGAGACTGACAGCAGAAAAGGGAACCCACTATTAGAATCCTTAACACTGGCAACTTCCTCCACATCATTACTTCCCCATCTTATTTCTTTAATTCATTCCAATGTGTGGTCTATGCCCTCAGCAATTGCTTCTGCTTTCTCAAAGTGAAGATTTGTTTGCCAAAAAATTGCCATGCGCTCTGGAATTATTGATGGATCACACTAATCGGTCCCTTGAGTGACTTGATTTTATTAAATCAATAAATTTGCATGCACATGCTATTTTTCTGAGATTCCCTACAAAATTATCCATTCTTTTTGTTTCCCTTGCATATGTGCAGAAAAGTATGTCTCTTAAACATTGCTGCGTGATCAAAAGTGTTCTTCAACTTCATTGACATTTCAAGCATTTCCCTTGGTTCTCCATGTCCCCTTCTTCAAAGCTAGCAGTACTATTTCTTCCTGCTAAGCCTACATTATGAAGTAATACACTTTGCTTCCCAGCGGTAGGAATCATATGCACTAGTGGCTACCAAAAATGAGTCAAAAAGCTTCTTCCCTTTCTACTAACAATGGTATTCCTGCATCTAATGAGAAAAGGTGGTAGAGACTACATTAGCCTCGACTATCCTCCCTCGTTAGTAAACGGAGCTCAAGTCATTAACTAAAACAAGAATAAAAAGAACTACATCAAATAATGAGTTATGGGGTGTGGCTTCAATGCTGAAATATGATATTCTATTAAATTATTATTCTATTAAAATTATTTGTACCGCGCACTATCACCATAGGTTTCTTGGCGCTGATAGTAGCGGATCGCTGCGCTCACTTGCATTCACGGAGTTAATGTTTCTTTTACTGCCCTTCATGGCCATGCTTGGTGTCCCTTGACGAGGGCTCCTGTTCCCTAACTTTCTTGTGTATTTGCAAGCCGGTGGGAACCGTCAGAGACTCGTCCTCTCTACTCTGTTGCCGTGGCGATGAATTCCTGTCACACACGAGTTACCGCCATTTTCTCAGTGCACCACTCGCGTCTTTGATCTCCATTCTACCCTGCCTCATATGGTAACTGGCTCCTTCTATTAAAATGTTCTGGCCAAACTGATTTTATGCAGTCCTGCCTAATTTCTTTTCATTATTAGATATTTTTCCTGAATTTCAACTATATATGGGGGCCTGCATTCTTTTCTCATGACGATATATATTTTTTTATCTTTTAGATGAAATACTGATATGTCAGTGGTATTGAAATGAAATGAAATGTTATTGTTTACGTTAATTAGAAACACAACAATACATTTTCTAATAAGTTAGTGAACTGTAATTATTATATGATTCATAAAACTGACTTAAAATACTCGTGTTTAACTGTTATCAGCTCTCAATTCTGTATAAAAGCTGTGGTATTGATATATCCCTCCATATTATTTGTTTTTTAATATATCAATGCATGTTTCTCATCTTATCTCCTACTCATGCAATGCCTTGACTATCGTCCTTTTATTTACCTTTATTATACTATATGGACAGACTTTGATCCTTTCAAAAGCTTAATCAGCACTCAGTTCATTACGTCAAGATGTCCAGCGACCTACATACTGCCTTGAAACCATAATTGTCTTGCACTAAGCCTAAGAGAGTTAACAATGACCCTCCATCTCAGATTCAGTCATCCCATAATCTTGTATTAGATTCCATTTGGGATGAAATGCGTAGCCTTAAACCATTCATCTGTGCAAACAATGAAAAATTGCAACAAATTGAAGATTGATTGATTATTATGGAGGATGAGTAGCTTGATATGGAACATCATGTTGGTAATATTCAAGATATGATTACCAAAATTCCTATGCTGGAACAAGAAATTCTAAAACTTAAACTGCATATTGAGGACATTGAAAAACAAAATAGACAGAATACATCTCTGCCTTTATGGTCTACCTAGGAACATTGAAGGCCCTGATCTTTCGACCTTCTTTTTTTTGGGGGGGGGAAACCTTTATTATGTAAAGAAAGAGACAATTACAGACCTACAGCCACAGAGGCTGGTCAGTAGCACACAACAATATCCACATCAAAGTACACAGCTCTTCAGCCGACAACCCGAGGGTCCGGCAGCAATATCTCGTTTACTCGTAAAAGCATGTGGTAGAAATAGGATCAGTGAAGGTTTCGCATTTTATATTTTATATAAATAAACAACAAAACAAAAAGAAGATCGAGGCATTACTTTATGACAGATTGGCTGTCCCTCATGGCAGTGGGGGATGGGTGGAAAACATGCTACAATAAAAAAGGAGGAAAAATCCTGGGGAGGGGAGGGGGGGGACCCAGTGGCAAAACAATGCATTATAGTCAACGAAGGCTAAATAGTGGGACCGCACAGTCAAGGGAGAAAAAGCGGATCTGGAATGTCGGTGAATGGGGGGTGCAAATCTCTCCACGATACGCGTTCCATTGACCCCAGATCTTACCCCATTTCTTAGGTCTGCCACGGGAGACATATACAGTTTTTTCCCTGAACATGGACCAATCCATGTGTTCCTTCCACGCTAGGAGTGATGGCGGCCTCTGAGAACCCCACAACTGGGCTATATCTCGTTTAGCAACCATATTACCCAATGTGACCCATTGAGTGTGAGCAACAGTACAGTCATTCAGCTCCCAAACATTCAACAGACAGCGTCTAGCCTCGGGCAATAACACAACACCCGTGACCTCACCCATAACTGCATGCACAAGGCGCGAAAACGTAGCCACCTCGGGACATTCCCAGAGGATATGCAAAAAAGTACCCAACATACCACATCCGCGCCTACACAACCCATCCGCAGAGAAACCCATATGTACCAGTCGTGGGCCCGTGACATATACCCGATGCAAAATTTTAAGTTGCACCAGCCTAATACGTGCCGGAATGGCGACCTCTTTGGAGGAAGATATCGCCGCCTGCCAGTCTTCATCATCCAGTTCCAACCCGTCACTGGTCCAGGCATTCCGCAATTGTAGAAGGAGATCCGAGCGATCGTTAATCAGCTTCTTATAGATAAGAGATATCGTGCTGTCGGGAACATATCCGTCAAGCACTCTATCCTCAAGAGGAGAGGACTCCGGGATCGTAGTGCCAGCCGGGAAAACTGAATTAAGCGCATGGCTGACTTGAAGGTACCGGTAATATTCCCTGTCATTCAGTTTATATTCCCGCTGGAGTACCTCAAAGGTCTTAACTTTACCCTTGGCCCAAAGGTCGCCCACCCTGCTGATACCGATGAGATCCCATCTGTCAAAACCCTTCGACGTCCATAGGCCACCCAGCGCTTCCGCGGCGTACAATGGGGTCGATTTCGTCAGTTTATCTTTCGACCTTCTTGAAGAGATTTTTACCTGAGCTTCTTGGCCTTCAATCTTCATGGCCTATTCATATTCAACGAGCACACCAATTGGTCATCCTCAAACTCATTCTACTAGACCTCAAGGTATGATAATGCTTTTTTTGGGAATTCACTGACTTGATGCTTGTCTTGAAAGCCTCTAAGGAAAATCATTGTCCAGTATGTCTGGACACAATATCTTCACCTCTACGGTCATCTGTAATGCAATAAATACTAGACGTAACGAATTTTGGCTCTTTGAACTCAACTGAGTCACCTGAACATTTGGTATGGCATTCTTCATCCTCTGTAAAATCACCTATGATGGAACCACACGTTCTTTTGATGATCCGATTAAACAAAACATTTTCCTACAAAATATTGCATAGCAAACTATGGATGGTAATCCTTAGAGTTCTTAAACTTTTATGTCTGTGCATGGCCTCTTTCTTTTTTTCTTTTTCTATATTATATGGCTTTTTTTCTATATATTCTCTTGTCTCTCTCCATTGTCGTTCTTGCTCTTGGTGCTGACATGACTTGTGCTCATTCTCCTTCTTTTTTACTTCAGATCTTGCTTTTTGTCCTTGATCTGTTTTTTTATTTGTTCGTTACACTATTTCTTCTTTTTGCTTTTTTCTTCCATTCTTTTTCCTTTTCCTTTTCCTTTTTTGTGTCTCTTTCTTTCTACTCTCTCTATAATTGTTTGAGTGTTTAATTGTTTCTCCTCTCTATTTAATTGGTAGTTTCTTCATGTTATTTGATTGTTGACACATTAGTCTAGTCAAATTAGGTAAAAAAATGGGCTAACCTAGAACTAATTGCAATACAATTTCTGTGAGTGGATTCTCATTGAAAATTTTCCATAGAAAACGATGGTTAAAAGTCTACCACTCTATCATGACGTGTTAATCCAATATGGCAGATTTTTCAAAATGGCTGCCCATTATTTGAGATATAGGGTATAACTGTTTATATGCCCATGTATGGTATCTTTTTATATGCTTTCAGGGAGGGGAAAGTAAAAAATAACATCAAAAATTGTTTCTGATGACCATATTATCAAATAATCGCGGAATATGTCAGATAGACAAAGTTTGTATAATTTTTTCATTGACTTATATGACAAAGTGTGAAGGAATTACACATTACAATTAACTTTTGAAATAAAAAGTTTGCTATTGTTTGTGTTTTGCTTTGTAACTTTGTTATTATTGTTTGTTTTTTTGTTAATCAAAAATGTTTCATTTATGTGTTACAGGTTCTTGCGAGTTGCTGTGAGATACAGTAAAAATGGACGTAGAAAAGTGTTTCATTTGTGATGTGGTGTTTTAAGAAGATGACGATGTATCTGTACTCACTGAAAGAGGAGTGTTGGAATTCAAACCACATGCAAGGAGAGAAAATATCTAATGAATTAAAGCATGCAGATTTCTTCACATTTTGGTGCTATTTCAAAGCTGCATATATTCTAATATCTGAACTCTTACTATTCTGTTTCTTATTTGGTTTACAACTTCAGGGTCTTTTCTATGTATATTTATGTAGCAACATACTTTGAGATGCCCTTCATATGTTTATTAGAGTGTTATTGTTTATGCTTTGGTTTGGACATTGAAACCTAGTTTTGTTGTTGTATCTTATCATTGCACAGTTCACTAAGACGGAATCCTGAAGAAGGTAATGCCGAAACCCGCGTAGTGCTACCTACCGCCAGTTTCATAACTCTATTATGTCAATTATTTATACAAGATTGATGAAAACAAAGTATATAATGATGAATATGAGAAGTTAGACTAAAAAAATCAGAGACTTACAAGTCAAAACATATATCAGTTTAGTATATTCATTGTATTACTTAGATTAGCCACAACGCTCATTGTATCTTCATTCTTGACATCTGTAATGTATAAAAAGAGCCCCTTTTTATTGTAAATGAGCATTATTATTAATAAATTAATGAATGTTAACTATATAAGAAAATGTTTATGAAAACTATACACTAATATTTACACACAATAAATTAATTAATATCAAAAGTTTGATATCATTGTTCACTTGGTGTTTATTACATATTCTGGTTTTGGTCGCCCAAACTAGCAAATGTTCATCCTCTTGCCTGAGGCCTAATTTTTCCAATTCTTTCTTTCCTTGTAACAGGCAAGTTTATCTTGTGTACAGGGGCCCCGTTCTTCACCACATTTGTGTACCTGCAGCCTGTCTGCTAGGGGTAGTCTTTTGTTAGCATGTTTGTTAGGCATCCTTTTGGGAGCCCTTTTTTATATACATTAAGACCTTGAGTTGTGTCGGTTGTACATTTAGTTTCATATTTTTCAGGGTTCTATAAACACAAATCACTTGTAAACCTTTTTTTAACTGTCCCAAAGCAATTGTACTTCTCTTTATAGATTATAATTTTCATTCTTTGTGCTTTTCTTTTTTCTTTGTGGTTAATTCCACAAATATTCTTGCTCTTATCACCACTTCCTTCCTCTATACATCATGGCTAGCCTTCAAACATTTGGGGTCACAGACGAAGATTTTTCGTCTATGGTATGGACCTCAACAGTATTTGGCCAACAAGCTACAACAAATACGACAAAAATGAAAACATAATAAAGTTACTAGCATTAAAAAAGATAATCAAGCGCATTGAATTGCATGGTCAATACATGTTTGAGAATCTTAGGGCAGCAGTAATCCCCCAAGGGCTCAAAGTTAGAACCATACCAGGACGATTCGTCCAGATCAAGCAATTCCTCGAAAGATGGTCATTGATTGCAAATTGCTGTTCTCGCGATCTCATGATGTTGATCGTAGAGACAGCCAAAGAAGTTATGCAAAAATTGGGTTTAGAAATCTCTGAACTTGAAAGCAAAATCAAAAGTACTTTAGCAATAGAAGACGCTAAAAAGAAATTCGATGACATAGATAGAGATCTTCATTCTTACACGGAGTATCTAACAAAAAGAAAAATGGACAAATTGAAAAAGATATACGTCTTTTCAGTAAAGAAAACACTTATTCGTATCTAAAAGATAATTAGTATACGCAAACTGAGACACCTCCCAATGAACAATACACATACAGATCTTACAACCATAGAGTCACAACTTTCTTGGACACGTCGGATTCTGACAATAAGAATCCAAACAACCAATATGATCAATATAACCAAAGGGGAAACCAATATACCCCAACACTGACCCCAACAAGTTACACAACTTTTTTTAGGAAGACACTTCTCCAGGAGAGGCAACTGGCAGACACAATACCAGCAGAGATTGAGGGAAAATCAACAGATGGACCACAACCAGTACCTTGTCACATGAAATGCACAGTACTGGAGGAAGTAAAGGAGAACCCCATCTTCAATCTGAGACTTTCACCAGCAACTCATACACTTTTAGCAAAAGGTCTGTCATATGTCCCCCATTCAGGTCTAAACAATTTTGAATTATTGTCTGACCTGATGGCCTTTCTCTGCAAAGTCTGCCTCAAAGCTTTTTTCTCCCAGGAAATAATAGAGCTACCCAAAACAATACCTCAGGGTTAGCGCCAACATCTTTATTCACTCCGCAGTTAGATCAACTTCCACCAGAAATAGCGGTATTTGAAAAGGTAGAATATGAGAAAATTGTCACAATAAGGAAACACGTATACCCAAAACACCCTATAACATCAGTAAGGAAGAATACCAAGCCATAATTCACCTAAAACAGACCCCTTCTATCACAATTAAAAATTGTGATAAGGGAGGTGGCATGGTGGTTTTAGACACTACCACATATATCAACAATATGGAAATCATGTTGGGGGACATCAACTTCTACCATCCCCTATATTGTGATCCTACCAACAAATCGATTAAAAAGATCAAAAGATTGACAAATTTGGCCTTTAAGGACAACCACATATGTGAAAAAGAGCTCATTTACCTTAATGTCCAGAACCCAAAAATGGCTAGTATCCATGGTGTTCCAAAGATACACAAACACGAACTGATCCAACCTACAGACCGATAGTTACAACCAACGGTTCGGTCACAGAACATTTGTCTAAATACATTGATGCTATTCTTGATCCTCATGTACCCCAAATACCCTCCTATGTCCAAGATACTAGACACATAATCAATCTTATAGAAAATACCACCTTCTATACCAATGCTCATGTTTTTGTTACCTTGGACATAGAAGCGTTGTATAGTAACATCCCTATAGAAGGAACCCTTGAGGCTGTTAATTGGTTCATGAAGGATATTAACATCTCATGCTCTAAGATCTTCATCTTAGAGTGTCTTCGAGTAGTTCTAGAAGATAATGTGTTTGAAGTTAACAATAAACTCTATAAACAGACCAAAGGAGTCAGTATGGAGGCTTCCTGTGCCCTAACAGTGGCACATATATATGGCCAAATTTGAAAAAAGATTAATCCATGACAAAATAGCGCCATTCTTCGAATCTGTGACCAAATGGTAGCGTTATATAGATGATATCTTTTTCATTTGGATAGATAACTCTGACACACTAACAATATTTTAAGAATGGTTAAACCTATGTGACAAGAACATACGTTTCACAGCCAATTCAAGCAGAACTCAGGTTGAATTCCTGGATACTGTCATCAAAGATGTAGATGGAAGAATAGGTGTAGATCTGTATACAAAGCCTACCGCATGTAATACCTTGCTTTATTATACCAGCTTTCATCCTCCTGCACAAAAAAATAGCATACCTTTTTGGCAATATCTTCACCACTGCCGTAACTGTACGAGCATCAAAGATTTTGACATCAAACTGTTAGTATGAAAGAGAAGTTTCTAACACGAGGCTACCCCAAAAAAATGGTGAGAGACTATGAAAAGAGCACAATACTACGACAGACAACATTTACTGAAAAACAGTGCCATTAAAAATAATCATAGCAACTTTATTTCAACTTGTTTGAGTCATAAAAGTACATACATTAAAATACAACAGTTCAAGTTAATCATCCAAGAATTAATTTGTAAGTGTGGGAGTAAAAAAGAAATATAACAACAAGGTCCAGAACATTCACAAACGTAATACAAAATAGTATTTATGCCAAGATATTTTAAAAACTAATTTAGTATAAAAACCATTAAAAAATCTATTAAGCATTTGAGTTGGGGCCGGTTAATGGCTTTTGATACAATGTAATACACTGTGGCGTAGAAATAAATCAAAGCGTTACCAATGTAGTCATCAGTGGCCGAGTCTCATAGGGTCTCTTGGTGGGGTGGTCCAGCCCTCCTCTACTGGCCTCGGACATCCACAGACGGCCCGCCCTTTGCCCAGGCTTAGCCCGGCGCCCGCCCGCACGCGTCCCGCGATGCGAGAGCTCTCAGTGGTTCTTATGCGTCTCCGGGCGCGGAACTGGCGTAGGCGTCTTCCTGACGCTAAGAATGCTGGGCCGTGTAGACCTCCCTCCCTGCGGACATTTATCCTGGAGGGGTAGATTGGACACCATTAAAATGATGATTGTACTACATGTCCTTTTTCTATGTTACCCTTCAAAAATCCCAATTATTACTTTACTTAAATTAACTCTATTTGTAATAAATTTCTTTGGAATAATAAATGAGCTTGTATTGCCTTAGCTTAACTAATTCGACCCAAAAATGAAGTTGGTGTACGTTTCCCAAATTTTACGTTATCTCATACTGCTTTTTTAATTCAAGGAGTTTATGCTTTGACTTGAGACTAGTCCTATTCCTCAATTAATTATTTTTTAACGTTCTTTACTGCATGATCTTTCTTTCCATGATGTCATTTCTATGTCTAACTGTACATTTATCTCTAAAAACCAGGGGGCATATTATCAAGGGGGTTTATCTCCACTTTTTTGGCTTTAAAAGCCAAGAAAGCGGAGATAAAATTATCTCCCTATTACCTAGCTGTTGCTAACACCAGTAGGAGATAGCGACCATCTTGGGCCCCACTTTGCATGTCAGTGATATTTATCACTAATGACATGCAAAGTGGGCGCGCCAAGATGTTAGCGACTGAAAACAGTCGCTAACATCGCTTTCTCCCATTACCAACTTTTGGAAATATTCGCGCTAAGCGCGAATATCTCCAAAAGCTAACACCTGCTATCCAATGGGAGGTGGATAACATGGCTAAGAGTATTAGCTCGGTAATGCATGAATATCTCTGACTTTTCAGCGATATTCATGCATTGCGACGATTTTTATCGCATTTCCGATAAACCTTGGTAATACCAAGGTTTATTTACGGTAAAAATTGCCGCAGCTCAGCGGTTAATTTTTGTCTCTAACCAAGCAATAGCGATAATTATCGCTATTGCTTGGTAATATGCCCCCAGATTTTAGACTGCTCCCAACATTTAATGCATACACTATTTACCCATAATTCTGATTTTTAGCAATCTTTTCTTGTTTTTTCTATTGGGTATTACACATTTATTAAATTTCATCATAAATCATTTTATTTCAAAGATTGGAAGGTAGGGGTGTTTTGTATGTATACCATTTAGTTTTTCATAATTTTGTTGTACCTTTTGCTCAAGTACAAGAGCGTTATAACTTACCCAGCTCTGTTTACATCAATATTCTCAACTATCACATGTACTTCAATCTTTTTTACTATCCAATAATTTCCCTCCTGGCTCTACTCTGTTTTCTTCTTTGATACCTTCATACAATATCACTTGTAATTCCACTCCTAAAGCATCCCTCAAATATACATTTTTATCCACTCCTATTCCTAGTGACTTAAATCCTCTATTGAATTATTATGGGAACAAGACCTTTCAATATTGCTCTCTGTTCAGCAGTGAGATAAATTATGGCACAACGTTTTTACTACTCTCAAAGCTGCCAATATTACTGTTTTTGTTTGTAATAGAGCTTATATCACTCCTACCTTTATTCATAAAATTAATTGTTCTGCTTCACCCTTATGCTTGTCCAGTCTCTCTTCCAACAGCACTTTACTTCATCTCTTATACTACAGTCCTAAAGTACTCATTTTTGGGAAATCTATTTGGTCAAAATGTTTATCGATATTTCAAAGTAATCCCATTATCAAGTCAAAATATTTTTTGGGTTCTATGCCGGATTATTTTCGGAATCTTTCTCCAAAACCTATGCAATTTGACCTTTTCATTGCGCTTACTTTTACGGTTTTACTCACTTGCGGGAAAGATAATTCTAAAATATATTTGTTAACATGGTGGAATCTTATTTGTGATGAGCATATAATATCTCATGTTTCTGCATCTTTGTTATCTCAGAAGATTGAATCAGATTTACTCTGGTTATCTTTCACTGCTTTTCTGTCTTTTCACTCGTTTTTATCCTAATTCCGACATTTCTTTCTCTTACATTTCTTCTCTTTTCCTTTCTCTACCTTTTCTTTATTTCTCTCTTTCCCTTTTTCTTTTCTTTTACCCCTTTCATTTTTTTCGCCTTCTCTTTTTTTCCATAAATCAAAAAGAAGATTATTAGATAAACATGTACACTGTTTGTTTTCTTTTATTTCACTATTAGATCGAATCTTATAGTTTTCTATTTCAATGGTATTGTTTCTTCATTAGTTTCTAAGCTATGTAATATATTTGATGAATGTAATGTTTTTATTCTTCTTCATAATCCTAATAAAAAATATTAAAAAATAAAATAAAAGGATGAGTTACCAATAACAACCTAAACTAACACCAAGTTGGTGCAATGGGGCCTGTGTTGGCTCTAGGCAGCCTAAAGTGCACCAGCGCAATGAAAGGGCAGGAATGAGCTGTATAATGTTAAATACTGTGCATTTGTGCCCTTTCTTGTTTATGCAGCACAGCAAAATGGCTTGCTGCATCCTACTGCATTAAAGTTAGATTAATATCCCCCTAAATTCCGAAGTAAAAGTGAGTATGTAATTGGGTAGCGAGTCAGAATCCGAGTAATTTAAAGTACAGTGATTTCTCTGGCAATGCAGTTAACATTTTCTCTTGAGTCTATGTATTTCAACATGATGTTTCTGATATCTTTTCAGACACACAATGCAAGTGTCTACCTTTTCATACAGTAGAATACATACTCTGTATTACTTTAATAATTCCAAACAAATATTTGAATTTCAAATTTAAAGTAAGGTATTAGATACAGATCTCACATTGCTTTATTAGGTAAGCCAAGTAATTGTCCCTGTTTCAAGAGAAATTAGATTAGTTAAAAGAATTCAAAGTATTTGCATTTGAAGTGTTTGGAATAGAAAACATTTGTGAACATTCTATGTAGGATTTTCATTAAAGAAGAAATGAAATGTATAACTATTCATACTGTAAAGTTCATATCCTTGTGTCCTCAAAATTTAAATTAACATTTAAATTAATATTTCCTGATCTGAGTCTAAAACAAAGATAATGAATTCTACAGAGACAATTGAAAACCCTCGGCCAGTCTACAATGGAGGGGAAAGGGAAGTGTGAAGAATTTGCTTGACAAACTTGTGAGGAGGTGGAAGCGTTGCCCTTGGTAAAACTTATTTTCAGGTTTCGAACGACTTCCCTTATGACAAAGCACATAAAGCTGCACAGCAGCAGCAGTCAATTCTAGCTTTTGAATGTTTCATGGGTGGGACAGTTTGCAGCAGGAGATCATGAGCCTGTGACCATTCCTCTCCTTAACAAAATAGGAGGTGCTGGAGATGCAGCAGGAGGCAGTGTGGGAGGTACAAGGAACAGTCAGATATGAGGGTGTTCCTCATAGGCGGTCTGAGATTAGGAGGCATTCAGTGTTGCGTATGGCAGGTTCTATGGTGCACGGATGATAATTAGCCTGGGGGCTGGTGTTGGATGAGCGCAAGCAATGGAGGATGGCTGCAAAGTTAAGCCAAAACATCTGTTGCCCATAATGTTAATGTGAACCTTCCCCTGCTGCCACAAAGTGCAGTTCGAAAAGCTTTTTTTTAATTTCGCAAACTTTGCACATCATGCACTTAAAACAAAAATAATGGTTTCATTTCTGTCTTAATTACTGAAGCAGAGTTCCTACACAGTGCATCAGAAAGTAAACTGTTTCAAATTGTGATATACACATGAGTAGGACATAGTTTACATTTAACATAAACATACTACATCCTCATATGGACCACATTGCATCGTGGTTTAACTACCAGGGTTGTAAGGAATATATAGAAAGCAAACTACTCTGATTGAGCAGTGGACAGATGGTTCCCCATATCAAGAGAAAAATTAAAAGTCTTTCAAAACTCTCACTCATGCACACAAAACACTGTAAAAATTCCCCTAAATCAATATAACTTTACTTACACGCTAACACAAAGAACTCTGAAACTTAACACTGAACAAGCTCTCCACCTACGACCAAACATAAACAAAAAGGCATACATGATCAAATGACATTTTCCATGGTTCCATTGATAGCCCTCTTACATACAATATATAGAATGCACTTTAATACCATTGAAATTATGACTGGTGCTTTACAACTGTGAATAGCATAAATAGCGTAACATGAACTCACTCTTGACATCCCATTTGGATGTGAAATAAATGGCTTTCGGAGCCCTGTACTGCAAGCATTCTTTTATTTTACCTATCAACTGTGTGGTGAGAGAAGCACATCAAGGCACAGCAAACGATTATTTGTCGCTGTTTAGCTGAAATTAGAAGGAACAACTAGTGGCAAGGGATATAAATACAATTTGACTTATATAATATAATAAGAAATAATGAAGCAACATTTCAGTTATAAATGTTAGGAAGACTCTAAGTAACATGCTGCATTATAGTTAACATGCCAGAAGGAAACACGGTTATGAAGCCTAAAAGTAATGATGCTAATACTGGAAGTGGACTACATGTACCTTTTGATGTTATGTTCCATTAAGTTAATCACCTCAACATTAACTGTTGCAATGTTAAAAACAGAAAGTCAATGGGGTGCAGCTCAAAGAATGGATAATTCCCAATGCAGTTATCCTCCTTTTTGATAACAGTCTTTGCACCAGTGTCAACAAAAGGGCACAATTCATAAAGCTATTTTAAGTGTGAGTTTAATGAATTTGGCATACAGCAGAAAAAACCTTGTGAACAAGTGCAATATAAACTTAGACTGTCATGTGAGCAAATCTGCTTTCAGGGACAGGAGTGGACATTCTCAGAAAGTACAAGCAAACCTACAAATATAATAGTTTGTGTAGATTCACAAACTTTTTCCCGCCGAGTCCTATTATGGAAGTGATCAAAGAGTTACTACTTTCAAGTTTAGGAGTAAATACTTTTCCAGGTTTGGAATGGCTTGGGAACACCATCAGAAATGGTTAGGTGTATGGCAATGGGATTTTCCTTGAAGAATATATTTCCCGATTGAGAAAAGATGGCAAATATTGTGAAATGTATTTTCACTTTTTCAGTGATTTTTGCATCGCAAATATAGATTTGTCTATTTGATATAGGGAAAATGTAGCTCCTTGAAGGATTTTAGGAGGATAGGAGGACAACTCACAAGTTTACTCACAAATGTAAACCGTATTTTAACAAGAATGTGGATAAGTCACAAACTGACAAAGAATTGTATTATGGCAATGAATGGCAAGCAAAACTCCTCTAGGTTTCTCTGCAGGTATCTCTGTGCATTGACAAATCTTCATGATGAAGGTGGTCTATCAATTTGAATCCACTTTTATATCAAGTAGAATGTGGGTTATTAAATGCACCCACCAACTCATCATGATTTTTAACACATCCCAGGTAGAAAAATATTGTACTTTATTGTCACACTTAGGGGCCTATTACGAAGCCAGGGACACTGTCTTGGAAACGGGACCGACCGACATCCAGTTGCATTCCAACACTTACCTATGAGAGCATGTGTTTTGGCCCAAAACCAGCAGTAGTATATGCTTCCATAGGGAAATGTGAAGTGGTGTTAATCCTTGCACCCTGTGGCAGGCACCTCAAGGTGCCTGCCACAGGGTGCAGGGATTAACAGGGGGAACCATTCATGCCCCCTCAGCCACCAACCGAAGGCCGCAAAGGAAAAGGGCCCTGCTAGGGGCCCCCAAACACACTTTCCGACAGGGTTTCCTTGTCGGGAAGGCCAGCATGGAAACCCTGCCAGAAACCATGCCTCATAATCCAGATGACATAATCCGCCATCCATTTGGATCGCAGACTGGTTCCAACTGCCCGATGGGCTGCTTGAGCCCGTCGGAAGCCAGCTGGAATGACCGACATCGTAATAGGCCACAATGTATGGAAAGGGGCGACCACTCGGTCCCCCCGAACGTATGGTAGGGGGCCCGGATCCCCCCGGGAAACCATTTTGGGCGGGGGGCGTGTCTCGGCTGGTATGCCCGAAGCGGCGTAGCCGGGGCGCGCCTTTTCCCGCCCAAGAGGGGTTGTCCTAGACACCTACACCGTTGGCCACGCCCCGTAGGCGTACCAGAGGAGGGTACACGCCCTCCCGAAGAGGAATAAAAGGAGCAACAACCCAAAGAAGCATCCTCTTGTTCCGGTGCTTGGAAGCTGCACTCTCTCGTTGCACGTGAGCCCTCGACGGAACAAGGAGCAATTTTGAGAACTTGTAATTTTTGTGTTTCTCTTTCAGGCGCCTTCTCTTCGTCGGACCTCTGGATCCAGGATCTCGTTGGCCAGCTACGCAGCAAGGTCGAATATCCGACGACGATGCCTGGCAAGAAGGCCGGAAAGAAGGCAGGGACGGAACAGATGCTCCGCATGCTGATGAAAGAGATGACGAGCATGAAAAAACAGATCGCGGCAATGAGCAATACGGGCAAACCGAAGAAGGTCATCGGGCCAGCATTGCCGGGAGTAGTCCCCGCAGGGAGAGGTAAAAGGGCCAGGAATAGGGCGGCAGGGGGGGAAAGCCCCGGTTCCCGAGTCACCCCCGGCAAGCCCGGTTAGTCCAGTCGAAGCCCCGGTACCGATCCCGGATGCAGGCCAACCGCTTACGGTTGTAGTTACGCCCACCAGTGAGGAGGACATGCCTCCGGAGTTGGCCGCCCAGTTGGCCGCGTGGCTTGGGAAGAATACCGAGGGTGCGACGGCACCCGGAGACACAGCCAATGAGGCTAAGTTGCTAATGAAGCAGTTGCGGCAATCGTGAGATGCTGCGAAGGCGAATCTCCCTCTTGTCCCCACACAGATTCCCTCGGAAGGACCAACGGCAGGCGGTGAGAAATCAGCGGGACCAGCTAAGGAGTCTGGTAAGCAGCCACTGCCAATGGCAGGTGGGGGGTCTTTGCCCTCAAGGAGGGAGAAAGTAGTTCAGCATATTCCACTGGCCACGAAGGAAATGATTTGGGCTGATAAATATGTAAATATGTTTTCACTTCTGACTGACCATCACGAGATTGAGTATGTTAAGGCTCAGAAGGATTTGTTGCATCCGAGTGTGTGGCGCGCAAAAATGGCGGGCTTCAGGGTGGATGAGACGACCTCTAATTGGGCCAAGGCCTTTGGGATGTTTACAGCTATTATGTGGGAACGTAGGCCTGAGATTTTAAGTGAATTGGCCTGTTATCAGACACGCATAATGGATTTCTATGAGACATATGAGGGCGATCAATGGAGGGGTTATGATAGTAAATTTCGTAAGGCCAAGGAGCACGATTCGTCTCTGACGTGGGACTGTCTCGCATCCGTATCCTGGCAGAAGCAGCTCTTGCCGGGCACGACGAAGTCGTCCTCGCTCGGCGAGTATGGATCGGCGCCTTCCCGCCATCAATCGGTGGCGCCATTTCGAGCAAACCCCGCTGGTGACCACCAACCCAGGAGTGGTGGGAATGGGGGTAAGAGGGGGGTGTGTTGGAATTTTAACAGAGGCAAGTGTACAAGGCCACAGGGCACATGTAAGTTCAGGCATGAGTGTGCAGGATGCGGGCACTCTTCACAACCTGAGAGTTCGTGCAGAGCCAAGAACGGGGATACCGGGGGTAGAGGAGGTGCCAAACAGGTCTAATATCGGCCGAGGGGAACCACTACCTACCCCCGTAGATATCATGGCAATGATCCCCTGGCTAAACGAATACCCTGATCATGTCTCCGCTGGGGTGTTACGGGACGGCTTTTCGTATGGTTTCCGCATCCCAGCGGGGGATTTTCGGGGGGAATCTCTGTGTAAAAATCAACTGTCTGTTCAGCAACACCCGGGGGTTGTGGAAAGCAAGATTGCGAAGGAGGTTACCCGGGGCAGGGTCGCCGGCCCATATAGGCACCCGCCGGTTCCTAATTTCATTTGTTCACCGTTGGGAGTTGTCCCCAAGAAGGACCCAGGTGAGTTTAGGTTAATCCATAACTTGTCGGCTCCTAGGGGTCTTTTGGTAAACGATGCGATTGATCCAGGAGTCTGTTCGGTGCGGTACGCATCCTTTGATGAGGCCGTCGCCATGTTGAATCGCCTGGGGCCCGGAGCGCTGATGGCTAAATCGGATATTGAATCAGCATTCCGGTTGCTCCCGGTACACCCTCAGGATCAGCGTCTGTTAGGTTTTGTGTTTCAAGGACGCTATTACATGGATAGATGTATGCCAATAGGTTGCTCCATCTCTTGTGCTTATTTTGAGAAATTCAGTTGTTTTCTGCAATGGGCGTTCACCAGAGCTACGCGCTATACACAAGTGATGCATTACCTAGATGATTTTTTGTTCTTGGGGCCAGCCGGTGACACGAAATGTGCACAGGCTTTAATGGAATTTTGCAATCTCATGAAACGGTTTGGCGTGCCATTGGCACCAGGTAAAACGGTGGGGCCATCCACTTCACTCGAGTTTCTTGGAATTGGGCTCGATTCAGTGGAGGGATGCTTCCGTTTGCCCAGGGACAAAGTAATGAAATTCAGGGCCTCACTAGAATTGTGCATTAGCAAGGAAAAGGTAACTCTCCAGCAGTTGCAACAAGTGGTGGGCCAGCTTAACTTTGCCTTCAGAGTGATACCAATGGCCCGCCCCTTTTCCCGCTCTATTTCACAAGCCATGGTCGGTCTCAAGGAAGGACACCACCGCACGAGACTGTCGGCAGAGGTTCGCCGGGATATGCACATATGGTTGGCATTTCTGGTGGATTTCAACGGTCGAGTGGTATGGAGTAAACCACCAGCATCCTCGGACGAGCTGGGTTTATGGACCGACTCGGCAGGGAGCGTGGGATTTGGCACCATCTTTGGTAATCGATGGTTGGCGCAAACATGGCCGACGTGGTGGCACACCAGTGGGTTAACAGGTAACATTGGGTTTCTTGAATTGTTCCCCGTCTTGGTGGCCCTAAAGGCATGGCCGGACAAGTTCCGTGATCGCTCAGTGGTGTTTTGGTCTGACAACATGACCGTGGTTGAATGCATAAATAACCAGGCAGCACGCTGCAAGTGGATTTTGAGATTGTTAAAGGAAATTGTGCTTCTCTGCATGAGACTGAACGTTCAGTTTAGGGCAAGGCATGTGCCGGGTGTACTGAACAAGGCAGCTGATGCACTCTCTCGTTCCCACATGCAGGCCTTCAGGGGTTATTTACCTTCTGCGGATCTAGTGGCGGCACCATTTCCCGAAGCTCTCTGGTCGCTCGGTGCCCCGGATTACAGGACCTCGTGGGAGCCAGCTTAGCCCCCAGGACAAGGAGGGCGTTCGAAGGAGCGTTTCGTTCCTATTGCGCATTTTTGGGTCCAGCAGAAGGGGATAAATGGGGGCAGGAGGAGTATGTACTGAAGTTCTTAGTAGCACTCCACAAGGCAGGCCGATCAGCAGCGACGGCCAATAGACACAGGGCCGCCATTGCATTCATGGCGCAGGCGTATGGTATCAAGGACCCTACATCGTCCTTTTTGGTAAAGAAGGCACTGCGAGGGTGGCAACGCCTCGAGGGTCGTAGGGTAGACGAGAGGCACCCGATTGGGTTTGAAAGATTGTCCCTGTTGATGTCGGTGCTCCCCGCGACATGTTCCTCCCAGTCTGAAGCAGTGCTGTTCCGGGCCGCTTTTGCATTAGCATTCCATGGGGCTATGCGGGTGAGCGAGCTGGTGGCAAAAAATAAGAAGGATGTGGGGGGAGGTCTGTGTCGGGAGCACGTACAGATTAAGGGTGATTCAATGGTAATCACAATCGCCAGGTCGAAAACTGATCAAGGTGCGATGGGGGACAGTGTTGTGGTCCAGCGCATGCGAGGGTCCCCCATGTGCCCGGTGCAGTGCGTTGAGGAATATCTGGCGCAGAGGGCGGCAGCATGGGGGGGAAGCTTGCTGAGACACACCGACGCCACCCCACTGACAAGGTTTCAGTTTCAGCGGGTGTTGACTTTGGCAATCGCGGCAGCGGGCTTGAACCCGAGCGATTTTGGGACCCATTCCTTCAGGATAGGGGCTGCTACAGAGGCTACAGCCAGGGGTCAGAGTGTTGAAATGGTAAAACACTTGGGGCGATGGTCCTCGAATTGTTATAAAAGGTATGTGCGGTTGCACATGTTGTGAAGCTAATGTCATGCACTCACGCTTCTTGTCTTTGTTTGGTTTACAGTTTCGCGAGCTTGCGAGGCGGGGCGGACTGTGCAGTTGACCCGACACCTGGGGACCAGCGGTCAAAGAACATCGGCTGAGGAGAGAGTGGTGTGGGTCGTGGGCCACTCATACGTGAGGCGTGCCTCTGACGTATTCAAGGCAGGTGACATGATTCACGCAGCTGGGGAATACGGGTACGGGGTGACCTTCCACGGAAGGGGCGGGCTCTGTATTGACCAGTTTCAAGGTTTTGTCGAGGGACTGTTAGGGCGGACAAGGTCACCGCCGTCTATAATCATAGTGCATGTGGGAGGCAATGATTTGGTGCCGCTCGGTCGGCGAGTACTCCTCGAGCGTGTCCTGTCCACTGTTAGTTGGTTGGCAAAGAGGGTTCCGGGGTGCACGATAGCATGGTCACACATGATTCCAAGGAAGGTGTGGCGGGGGGCCCTCTCTGTGTCAGCTTTGAATCATTCAGTAAAGAAAGTCAATAACAAACTGGGTAGATTGTTTCGTTCAGGACAGTTGCACTGTATTCCGCATGGATGTATTCGGGGGGATAACATGTACCTAGAGGATGGGGTTCATTTGTCCCGGGAGGGGAATGTCTTACTCATAGGAGACTTCATAGCGTGGTTAAGGGGTTTGTGTAGTCATGACCTTTAGTAGGAGTGTGGGGGGTCCGGATAGCCGGTCAACTATCCGGCCTGTGGCGGTAAGGTCATGATCGGTGAGCAGTAATTTCAAGATCCCTAGAGGAGGGGCGCCACCCATTATGGATGGGAGCGCCCGGGGGGGAGGTGGCCATGAGCCCCTCACACGGGGAGGCGGCACCCACTAAGTATGGGGTCGCCGAAGGGAAGGCAGTCATAGGCCCCTCCCAGGGGAGGAGGCGGCTCGATGCCCCTCCTAGGAATTTCCCGGGGCCAGGATATCTGCGACGGCGGATGTGATGAACAGTGTGGGGTGAGAGGGGGGTCCACGCTACCTTCTAGACACTTCACACGAGTCCTCGGACGACCATTAAGATGGCGTCGAGTTAAGTAAGGGGCCCCCGCTAAGACAAGGGAAATTGGAAGTTGGCACAGAGGTACAGTCCTCTGTGCGCCCGCCCCTCACACGTGAGGGGGGAATTCTGGTAGTTGGGATCTGACACCGGTTACGACCTTGCCGTTGGCCCGTAATGTTAGGATGTACAATTTTTATTTAGAAAGTATGCATTTGCAGGATGTTTAGACTCGGCTAGGAGAACCTTTGTATTAGAGATTTGTTAAGGTTAGCCAATAAACATCGTAATGTATAAATGGAAAATTGTACATGATATGAAACTGTTATTTTAAGGTTTTAATTTTGTTTCATATTTTAATAAATACGGCCGGGAGGGTAACTCCCTCCCGCCTTCCAAAAGTTCAGAACTGCATCCGTCTTCCCATCCTTGGGGATTGTGTTGGGAGGGGGTGAGAGGCATCCCGGCCATATGACCAAATGCAGACACTATCACCAAACAGAGATCCCTTTCTTTTGCAACCATCATAATGTATTAGGAAACTAAGGTGTTTAACACAGTTTGCAAAGGCCTGTGTTTGAAGCATTTTTAAATATGTGAGATGACCAAATATCTGTAATCTGAGAGCAATCCTTTCATGAACCCCTTTGTTGTCTATTTGTAATGGTATGTTTAGAGTTTCTAAAATATTTTAACTATTGTAAATGGGCAGAAGTGTAAACAATTTATTTTATAGTGTGAGAGAACAATATCTTTACTTCCTTAAGAAAATCCTCACTGAGCACACTTTTAAAGATTCTGCAATACAAGCCAGAAACACTAATAATAAGTCTGTTGCACAGCCAATGTACAGCAGGTCCTCAAATGAGTAAAAGCTGTGGTATTTTGTGAATATCCACTCAATGTGTGGTGACACCTGAACTCTATTGTTTTCTTGCCATATACAGTGGCATCACAACTTCCAAGAAGCAGAACTTGTTGAGTGTAAGTATATATTTGTATTCTGCTCGAAGCCAAATGAATTGTTGTCTTCCGCAGTTATGCAGTCCCAAACTGGACAGGACCAATAAGGACTACTGTGCAACTGTTGCTTCCATGAACTGAGAAAAGAGACATTGGGGCTCACAGGCACAAGAGTCCTTCTTGGTTCATTCTCAAGCAGTCTAATCTCCTTGAATATCCCATAAACACTGGGGCTACACAGCACCTCACTTCTCCTGGACAGTTTCTCCTCCAGCAGGGCTGGGAAGACTCCCTCCCTCTCCCAACAAGCAGGCAGACCTCCTTGTGATCCAGGGTAGATTTACAGCTTTTCCAGTAGGAAGCTCAGAACTCAGGTGGTATCCCCTCACCTCTGGGAGACTGGATGTCAGGAAGGCACCAGCCCTAGTTGTACAGCAGTCCTCTGACTACTCTGCAGAGAAATCACTTGTTTGGACAGGATGAACTTGGCACTGGAACCAAGTGGGCCAGGTTGTGTCATACTTGTATATGCAGATTCTAGATGGGAGTGTGGATCGACTCTCTAAAACTCAAGAACCACTTTGGGGGTAGTTCTCGTTTCAAGCATTCTTTTGAGGCTGTTCTCCAGACTGACACAGCTTTTGTGTAAAGTGATGCTTGCCACAGCACGTTGTAGGTATACGGGAATGATAGATGTGAGGGTTCTACACCTGGCTATCAGCCTAACTGAAGGAGTAATCAGGGAAAGACAGAAGGGCAAGCCTCAAATTGAGATTCCACCTTTCACAACACAGTCTGCAGTACCACCCCTCATCCCTACTATCCACTAAATGGTAATGCTCAGGAAGACTAATCAGCAACTCCTTGCCAAACAAAAGGCTTTGTGGAATTTCTGAGAGTAGCCTTATCTTTACCCTACTCACTTCAGTGTCAGACCCTCCTCCCTCCAGCAACAGGAATGCAGGAAATACATTTTATCTGAGTGCACAGACCTCACCCTTCATCTTGTGTAGGCCAGAGGTGTCGATAATGCATCTCACTAGCCTCTATTACTCTGGCTCATTCACTACACATGTTTAACATGTCCACAGTATGTCAGCAAAATGGTCTAATGGTCTAAGCATAAACATAAAAGTAAAATGTTACACATGCAGGCTGATAGGCTTCAACTCCTGTGACCCTGATAAAAAGCAAAAGACCATATTTTCAAACTAAAAGTCGCCAAGAAGAATGTTTCAGAAGACCTGCGCTTAAACAATAGAGTATTCGACGTTGATTTATTTTATCAGTAGTTCTTGATACTTGGTTCTTCTAGAACACAACATTGCCAGAAGAGAAGTCTGCGGTCCCAAGCATGTCAGAATACTATGCACTATGCAAGATGCATTTAAATGTGTGGGAGGGGAGTAAGGCTTCAAATTTTAGGAACTAGAAATGTGATAAACAATGATTTAAGATGTTTTCCCATTTTTCTATCAGTTTATGCTTATATTGACCCCTAAGCAGCCTTAAACCAGTTACACACTTTTACATGTCTTTAAGGTGGTAAGCTTCCTGTAGGCTGTATTTTCTTCTGTAGCTGTATCGCCCTTCTCTTTCTTCACAGAACAGGAGACCTCTTACCTTTCCATTCAGCCAGAAGCAACTTAGGGTTGACATTAAACACTTGATTTTTAACAAAATGCATCTGAACTATTTTGGTTGAATAAGAAAAGCTTGCAGAAGTTATTCTTAATAGCTCCTGTGCACTCAACTTCTGGTTAGTTCTGATGATAAATACTGGCCAGCTTGAACAATGTGCCAGAATCCCAGAAAGAGATGTTCACCAAACTGTTAAGGAGAAATTCATTCCAGCATCACAGTCTGTCTGATTGCTGATCCTATCCAGATTAGGGTAGCCCACTTCCACCTTCATTTGCCTTCATGGAACCTTTAAGACCTCCTCAGGTACCCATAGCCTTGGGGACAGTTGTGAGGTAGCTGGATGTGACATCACTGATTAATGGATGCAAGCCACATCCAAATGGTTGTGTGATTGCAGAGATATAAGAATTTGAACCTTGGCTAGGTACTATTTTGTTTTCAGCTGTGTTTGCAATCATTCCATGGTCTAGTGGTCACTATGGCATCATAACAATTGAACTGTGACTTGTGATTCTTGAGACATTGTTCTTTATACGTAAATTGTGCCCAAGTGCATTATATACTGGTGTACTAGCACCAGAACCATCTATAGTCATCCATAGTCAGACTGGGAACCTGGCTCCATGTAAGTAATCAATTATCATTTTGACCGTCTGGGTTCAGTGCACATTAAATTGCTCTGACTACAGGCTGGTTGTGTGACAAAATATTGTTTACAAAAAATATGTATAAGAAAAAGCCAACTCCCAACTCTGGAGACATGTATGCTTTTATTAGTTAAAAAGGTGACAGTTATTCCCAGACGTGTTTCGGCTGATGAATCAGCCTTAATCATTGGAGAGCAAAATGAAGGCAGATTCATTCTGAGTGTTTGTTGAAACTTCATTATCTACAATGCACCTTTGGCAGCATTTTAAAATGATACGTTCGTCCTGCATTTCTGCTCTGCAGTCCTCAGTTACAATCCACTGTACAACGATGATAAGTTTTAAAAGCATACATTTCCAGTGTACACCGACTAGCTGCAATACTCCTTTAGCATCCCTTGCTCACCTCAAAGATGATCTTCGTTTTAGATTCATCCTTTTGCAGTCATTAGGAGAGACTAGGGGGTCATGCCCCCACATTGAAATCCAATACAACTTTCTCTAATAAGGGGCCCCCAACCCTGAGAGGGTGTCCTCGGCAGCACAGAGTTAGAGCGACCTCCTGTAGCACCTTTACTAAAAGAAAAAACTGAAGCCCAACTCTGGAGACATGTATGCTTTTACTAGTTAAAAAGGCAGCAGTTCTTAATTTCTCCCAGATGCATTTCGGCTGCTGAATCAGCCTTACTCATAGGGGAGAAAAATGAAGGCAGATTAATTTTTCTACCTCTTTCCTTATTGATATGGACACATTCCTGAGTTTATGTATTTTGGTACCAGCACTCTCTTTCAAAACAATTATGGGCCCTATTTTGATGTCCGACACCATAGCAGGATGGAATCTGTCCGACTAATAGTTGGCGGTTCTACGTGCAGTTTTAGGAAGCCACCACCCTTTGAGCGGTCAAAAACATCTATTTTTGTATTGCATCTTGTGCGGCAGCCGGAAAAGGACTTTAGCATAAGCTGCTATAGAGAAATGTATGTTTTCAAACATCCCTGCACCATGTGGCAGACACCATAGCAGAGGGCCATGGGAAAAGCGGGCCCTTTGCGTCCCCAAAAGTCACTTTCTACCTGCCTTTTCATGGCAGGCAGACCACCTTGAAAGGGCAGGTGAAAAGTGACATCAAATCCTGACAGCAGAGCCAAGGCTGGCTCCGCTGCCATTTTGGGATTACAATTCTGTCTGCCACCCTGATGGGTTCCATAAGCCCATTGAAAGCAGAGCGTAATTCCCCTGCAGATTTCCCTCTGATCACCAGTATCATAATACGATGGTTGGACGGAAACCTATGATGACGGGTGGAAAGACTTCAACAGCATAATGAGACCCTTTGTGTTCAAATCCTTCCATCTTCCCAATGGTCCCAGCAAAAACTTTCAGAAATTCATCATGCAGTCTTTTCCTACAACCTCCCCCTCATCAAGCACCAATACTTGTTCTATACCATTGGGATCTAGAATGATGTTAAGATTCCACTGATCTCGCCATACCAGGATTGAACTACCTTTCTTGGAAATATACACTTTACCTAATACCTTCCTTTTCTTAAATCTTAAAAGTAGATTTCGGTGCCCTAACATTTCTATGGGTTCGCCAGTATAACCCTTTGGTGCACTATCTGTTTCACGAAGATTTGAACGCACTATCCTCATGTAGAGATATTTGGTGATATGCTTGTGATAAATTTATAGTGGAAAAGAACTCCATGTCCCTTGTTTTAGTCAACATCACATAAATTATAGATAATGGAAATTGGTCAAACAAAATATTAGCATTCAGGTGACAAAGATCAATGCATAATCAGATTACTCCATTAGCCTTCCATGCAAACACTAATGGAGCTATCTACTGCAATAACTCAACTAATTCTATCACACCGTCCTTTACTAATCATTCCAATTCTTTTTCTACCTCTTCCCTTATTGCTATGGACACATTCCTGAGTTTATGTATTTTCGGACCAGCACTCTCTTTCAAAACAATTATGGGCCGATTTTGAAGTCCGACACCATAGCAGGATAGAATCTGTCCGACTAATAGTTGGCAGTTCTACATGTAGTTTTTGGATGCCACCACCCTTTGAGCGGTCAAAAAAGATCCATTTTTGTATTGCATCTTGTGCGGCAGCCGGAAAAGGACATTAGCACAAGCTGCTATAGAGAAATTTATGTTTTCAAACATCCCTGCACCATGTGGCAGGCACCATAGCAGAGGGCCATGGGGAAAGCGGGCCCTTTGTGTCCCCAAAAGTCACTTTCCACCTGCCTTTTGATGGCAGGCAGACCACCTTGAAAGGGCAGTTGAAAAGCGACATTAAATCCTGACAGCAGAGCCGAGGCTGGCTCCGCTGCCATTTTGGGATTACAATTCTGTCTGCCACCCTGATGGGTTCCATGAGCCCGTTGAAAGTAGAGCGCAATTCCCCTTCAGATTTCCCTCTGATCACCAGTATCATAATACGATGGTTGGACGGAAACCTATGATGTCGGGTGGAAAGACTTCAACAGCATAATGAGACCCTTTGCGTTCAAATCCTTCCATCTTCCCAATGCTTCCAGCAAAAACTTTCAGAAATTCATCATGCAGTCTTTTCCTACAACCTCCCCCTCATCAAGCACCAATACTTGTTCTATACCATTGGGATCAAGAATGATGTTAAGATTCCACTTATCTCGCCATACCAGGATTGAAGTAACTTTCTTGGAAATATACACTTTACCTAATACCTTCCTTTTCTTAAATCTTAAAAGTAGATTTCTGTGCCCTAACATTTCTATTGTTTCGCCAGTATAACCCTTTGGTGCACTATCTGTTTCACGAAGATTTGAACCCAATTTTTACTCAAATATTTTCTTCTGTACTGACTCATTCACAATAGTGAATGGTGAACTAGAATTTGCAGCAATGCGAATACCTACTTTCATAAAACACATCTGTTTACTTTTGTTGTTCCCATTTTCAATGTTTAGTACCGCTTTCTCTTGTACATTCAGAAAAAGTAATCTGTCCCACCTGGCTCAATACATTTGACTTTGTCTTTTCTTAACAATTTAGGTTTTATACACACAAACATAATGTCCAATTGTTATGCAAATACTGCACTATTGTGTTATCACAGTAAAATTCCGATTGTTAGCCAGATGGTTCTTACTTTCCTACTTAAAATACTTAAGTTCCCTTCTTACAGGTATTTTATTCCCTTCTTTTTTCTGTACACCTTTGCTGGCTTAAATACTTTTTGTTAGCCATAATTCTGGCTACTGTTTCATGTTCTTATCGTGGATTATCTTTCTTGAGTGCTTTGGTGCCCCTGCCCAATAGCTCACTTATTCTCACGACAGACATTACATCTTTCAAAGGACAGTCTCCATTTATCTACAACCTCTCCTGGATAGATGGATCATGGGTGTGCATTCCAACTAGGTCACTAATTAGTTCTTCTTGTATAATTCCAAAATGACAATCCAACTCTCATTTTTTCAAAGCAGTTAACATATTTAGTTGTTGACTCATTATTCTCCTGCTTTCTGAAAGACGTAATTCCTATACATACTTTTGGAGAGAAATAAGTGTCCAATTGTCTAAGAACCTCACTAAAGACGGTTTCATCTCTGGCACTGTCATCCTTGTTAAGTTGGTTATAAACTCTCAAACCCTCAGGGCCTAAAGAGTGTAGTAAGAATCCCTTTTTTCTTTCTGCAGATAGTTTGGTGGCATGATCAATAGTGGAGATATAATTCAAAAATATTCTTTCCACTGTAACCACAGAACTGGTGGATACCCTGGAATACATAGGAACTCTTTGAGTGGATTCACCGGTGCAGGAGTTGCCATGGTTAGAACGTTTTAACCTTCTTTAATTTTATTTAGTTTTTTTTCCCAATAAGTTGAGTTGAAACTAATCAATCACTATACTCTTCTGAAAATAAAAACTAGTAAACTGATCCTGTAAACTTATCACAGGTGACTAAATACTGTACAAAAAGTAATTTAAATACTATAAAGAACATATGCTGAGCAGATCAGTGAAAGAAAGAATTCTGCTGGACCACATAAATATGATTCTGTACCAATCAACTGTGCGGGTCAGCGTAAACTCTAAAGCATACAGTGGCCTATTGTATAAATCAGCGACACATAAATTGCTGAACTGCACTCAAGAATACTGTATCATACTGTGCGGATCAGTGAAATATAAACCACTGAACCCCACTTAAGAGTATGCTGTCAAATTATGCTGTGCGAATCAGCAAACTGGTATTGCTGCATTGCACTCCTTTGTGATAGGCTATAATATGCTGTGCACTGATGTGCAAAACAGCAGGAATAAACTGTGGCCTGCTGGGCAAATCTGCGAACATAAATTGCACTCCAGAATAAAGTGTCGTGCAAGTCGATGCAGAAGCTATAAACTGCTGAATTCTTTAAGGAAATTGCTGCCACAATATGCTGTGCGAATCAGCTAATTACAACAGCTGACTCACAAAATATGGATCTCCAAAAAATTATAACATCCACAAAACGCATATGCTGTGCGGATCAGCGAGTACAAGACCAGCAATAGAACTGCACTACTTGGCAGGAAAAACCGGATGTAATGAAACACATTGAATAATGTTGATGGCCAAGATGCACTGGCTAGTGGTTACCAGACAACAAGCAGTAAAAGCTTCAATAAAAGCCGATAGTTGAGGCCAAATGCCATACGCTCATCAGTAGTAGGAAGGAGCAGCCCAATAGTTGTTAGGCAATGCACAAGCCTAGTGTTTTAGCTTATGTCAATCCTGAACAAAGTGCTCACATGCAACGCTTAACAAATGAAAAGCACAAAAAGGGAAAACCACACTTTTCCTTCCTCGTGTGACGACGATGCCCATTCTGGCAGGAAAGAAAGCAGTTTTGGGCATCGGAGCATGCGCCGTCGCTCTGTCCAGCAGGGTGGTGAGGCTCGTTGAATTACAACAGGGATCGCAGCTCCAGGCACGCGTAGAGTTCACCTCCTAGTCTCTAAATCGTCACCACAAATGTGTAGTGATGACGCCACACCATAGTAAGTAGCAGTACTTTATTTGCGACTAGGCAGGTAATAGGACTGGCTGCTGGGCACCTCAATTGCCAGCCGACACTTCCCAGCAGTGCGATCCCCATCTTCTTGGAGACCTACATTATGACCCTTGAGCATTCCACATGACGTCAAATGACACCTCACAATTCTACAAATGCCTGGCACTACAGAGGGCTTGGCTGCATTAAGGGAATTTGAAAATGGTAGCAAAGATTGGGAATTTATTAGAGTTTTGCTTTCCAATTTGGGCCTAGAAATCGATAGATCTAGCGGGAATGATTTCAGACCTAAATCCAACAATTGTGCCAAAAACTTAACCTAAGGGCAGAACGCAGCTCTAGAACCCTTACGTAGAACTACCACAGTTGTCATTAATCCCATGGATAAGGGTTGTAATGTCCTGTATGGTGTGAATAAATGCAAACAGGAAGGCGAAAGGCAGTTGAAACTGTCAGGGAGCTATGAAAGGTCCTATGTGCTTAACAAAGCAACTGCACCATGTTTTTATATGCTGCCAAAAATCCATACACACAGCACAGACCTACCAGGCCGGCCCATTATTTCTGCCAACAGTAGTCTTTTAGAAAATACATCTATATAATGATACTACTTCTTATGCCATTATGTCGTGAATTTTCCTGCATATTGCAGGGACAGTATGCATTTTGTAACTAAAATACTGAACATTCCCTGGAAACCAAGTTACATTCTGGTTACCATTGATGTTGTGTCCTTGTGCACATGCATTGATCACAATTTGAGGATACAGGCCTGTAGATACTTTTTAGGGATAATCCCTTGTTTCTGTATGTTTATTCCATGATGCTTCTCAGTATCCTACATTTTTGCCTGTAAAACAACTTTTAACTTTTTGAAGACCAATGGCATAAGCAACTAAATGGTACTGCGAAGGGAAGTTGCTTCGCTCCCAGTTATGCTGGAATCTTGGTGATAGGCACAGCACATTTGGACAGAAACTAATGAAAGAAGGACACAACATCTAGTGTTTTGAGTACACAACATCGATTACCTCTTTATTATTTGGGATTGTCCACAAAAGATCTTAGATGCATTTCTTATTAGGATCACTGACAATGATCTAAATCTTCGGTTCACACACAAGACACACAGGACAACCATGTAATTTCTTGATGTGCAAGTTACAGTTGAGAGAGAGGGAAAACAATCACAATAGCCTATTTAGGAAGAGCACTGCAGGCAATAGTATTTTACATGACAGTAGTCATCACCCCCTAGCCGTAAGTGGAGCATCCCCTATGCGATAATGCTACGGGCAAAAAAAAACAGCAGTACTCCACAGGCATCTGAGATGGAACAGAGTAGAATGATGAAAAGTTCAAGCCAGAGGATAGCCAGGGAAAGTGATGAGGGCAGCCTGTGAGAAGGCCTCATGTGCGAGCAGGGACAGCTTACTTATAACAGGGTTTCTTTAAATGCAGGACTTGTAAAGTGTGAACCCAGAGCACCAAACAGTAACCATTCACATTGCCCACAGGCAGAAAGGTTAAAATGAAGAAATGCATAAACTGCAACAGCAACATTGTGGTATTGTCCTGATTTGCCCTTGTGGACTCCAGTATGTAGCAAGCACAATTTTGTCCTGTAAAGAAAATAATTTTGTAGCACTTGTGTGCAATAATTACCAAAGATCCTAGTTACGCCCTTGCTCAGCACTGGAACCAGGTACACGTATTGAATACTAATGAGATTTCCTATTTTGGAGTTGACTGAGTCATGATGAATATAAGATGAATATAAGAGGAGGTGACAGGGAGCACACTTTGAGGAGAATTGAGTCAGAATACATCATCATGCTCAATAGCAAACATCCAGGGAGTCTCAACCAAGATGAGGAACTTCATGATCACAATGGTTGAGATTTCAAATTGTGTGTATCATTTGCCTGTCTCTGGTGATAGACAGAAACAATATGGGCACATGTTATAACCTTCAAGATTGTTTAGGTAAGGAACCATTGAAGGATATGAGATCACTTGTGGGTCTCTTTAATAACCCCCAGTCCTCATGCTCTTTTGTGGTTTGTTTTTTTGATATTACTGTTGTCATAGGCATTTGCATCTTGATGGTTCTGCATATTTGCCTAAATCGCAGATAATGCCCATACTCACTTTTGATGAGTGTATTGTCTTTTTTCCTTTTGCAATTTTTGCTTAGCACTTATAGTTCACTCTTTTTTGTGTTATACATTTTTTTAGAGATAAAAGTCTTATATTAGTTTAAAATGTGAGTCATAGAGCAACTTGTTGTGGTATGTAATAACTTTTGAATATAACTACTTTTTACAGACATGTGGGTTTGAAACCACTGGTTGAAGCTGAAGAGCAATGAATGTATGAATGTATTTTTCTGCCACTTGGCAGTACAATAAAATGATCATGTTATAATCTTTTATCTCCAGAGACCAGTGGGTTTGTAAAGGTGATGCTTTAACCTAATATTTAACAGATACAAATCTATTTCTAGCACTTGGCAGCTGTGTGAAATGTGTAAGCAGTCATTGTTAAATGTTGCAACAATTGTAACAATCAATCTTAGTCTAATAACAACATGTGCCTTTTTATCTATAATAAAGTTTTATATAGTGCAAACTCGACCCGAAGGTATCAGAGCACCAGTTGCGTTACACATGGACACATTCATTTTTGTTAGGCACAGGGAGATTAAGTAATTTCCCAGAATCAAAGGATGTTGAGAATCCCAGTCAAGACTCAAACCTGGTTCCCCATCTCCAAAGTCCACCACTGTAGCCGTTAGACCACATGACTTATTTCTTTTTAAGGGAACTGGGGTACCTTTCACTGCTATGTACAGCTTTGACAAAGGCTGCCAGGTTGAAACGATTCAGCCAGCTGAATAAATCATTGCGGTACAAACATCTTAGAATGCAAGCAATTTTTGTGTTCATCTAAACATATCCTCTAAAAGAAACACTGTCCACCCTGTCAAGAAGTTGGACCCCACAGAAATATGCTGAACTTGTCCCAGTGTAATTGCCAGACACCAGAAAACCTTCGGCTACGCCTGCACATTGTCGTCTTTCCATTCCCAGCAGCAACGTGCAGGCAGAAATGGGGGGCTTTTTATTTTTACCTCCAGCTGTGTCTCAGATAAAGGCCAAAAATAAGGGGCCATCAGGCCTCCTCTTGATCGAGGATCCTGATTGGATGCAGGCTGGGAACTCACAATTAAATGCAAATGCAACAGAGGAGAGACAAACGCGCACAGCTTCTTATCTCTTCACAGGTACTTAAGAGAAGTGGACTCTTGATTTGGTTCAGTCCCTGTATATAAGTGCATGCACTGTAAAAATGTCAGAAATGTTGGTCTGTTCCAGTATTTACACAAATAACAATTTAAATAGCACTATTTTATTTCATTTATAGCGCTACTCATTACAAGGCAAAGTGTCAGAGCATTTTATGTAACATACACATTATACATTGACAATAGATCATGTAAGTGTGTAAATCAATGTACAAGATGTGTTAGATGAGACAGTGAGGGTTATAAGGTGTAGGAGTCACAGTCCTTTGTAGCTCACTATTCAATATTAGTACGATTACAATTTATGAACTGAAAGTGACAAAAAGATCTATGTGTTCAAAACAGTAACACACTTAACTATCCACATAAAATTGCATGTTACAAGATGTGCTTTAAGCAGAACAGATCTACTACCATGCTTTTCCTTGTTGCCAATTTCTTTGTAGTAGGGTTTAGAAAATGTTTTTATTTGTTGCAGCCCAGATTTTGAGTCAGGATTGCGCCACATTTTTGGCTCAACCTCGAGGCAAAATCTAATTTGTCTCGGTCTGTTGTAAATCAGCAACGATTAGATTAAGCCTTAGCAGAAGACATGCTTTGTTTTGACCATTATCGTAACAAATGTGCCGACTCCATCTTGTATTTGCAGCGGACATTTTGTATGCCATACATTGCCATGTGCTCTTCATGTGCTTAGTCCTACCTTCTTGTTCACCGCGCCTGAAGTCTGCCCGGCAAAAGGCTATTTTTAGGATTCTACGTTTTCAGCATTTCCAGACATGGATCAATGACCGTTACTAATTGGTTTCAGATAGGAATGTGTTTACCAGTTATTGGAGACTATTAACTCCGCCTACTCATCGATTGTGCCTTTCAAAATGTCCTTGTATGGTCATAAATCCTCTCTTGTCTTTTGAACAGCATTTTCTTGAGGCCCCTCATTGTGTATAAAAGGGGCCATGTGCTTTAGCTCGGTGTGCTACTCGATACAATACCGAAGGGTGTTGTATGGACTGTAGTACCACCTTTAAAGTTTAATAAACTTTGCTTTTGTATTTTCCAGTTTCATTGCCAACTTCTTCCTAAGGTCTGAGGACTCTGTGCAGAGAAGGGCAAACCCTTGCACCAAGTAGGCCTAGCTGAGGTTTGCTTACTACAGGTCCTACCTAATGGAACTCTCTTCCCATATTGCTCAGGAATTAAATAATATACATGAACTTCTGTAAATGTTTAAAGATGTGGTTGTTCAATCAGTAATTCCGATTCTCTTGTTCCTTCAGGCTGGCGCTGGGAAACCCTTTTTGGGTAGCTGTGCACCTTACAAAATCAATATAACATAACATAACATAATTTGTTAAATCGCATATTGTGCTTGAAAGCACTTATGATATACCTGATAAACATATGTGTGAGGTCTTAATATCTGATGTCGCTTCTTGTGAGGTAACTTTCTGTGATCCCACATGCAATGTAACACTTTATGATGTCATGCACTGTGATGGCATGTGGCATGGTGTCACTTGCATACTGCCTAACTTGGTTCGTCCCCCACTTCTTTTCTTAGCCCTGAGTATGAATAAGAAATGTACGACCCATTATTCTATATAAAATATGTAGGGTTAATGTTTAAAATCGCTAAAATGTCAATCCTTGTGAGAGTCTTGGGCTCATCCTCAGGACTTGAGAATATAGGGTAGCCCAAGGAAGAAATATTGACACAATAGTCCATGGTCTCTTACTTCCTTGAAGGTCTGTGCAGGACACACTTGGAGGTGGAGCAATAGATATATAGGGCAGATGGAGCCCTGTACAATTGCCAAGGAAGCTGACTGAATAATTGAGAGAATGTTGATTGTGGGGGCAGGGACAATACCATGCCTGGAGGTGCACAGCTAACTATATATAACATATAGCTAACGGAAGTTAAACAATTAAATTAATGAAAACCATCACATTTCAAGGAATAATTTAAACATTAACTACAAAAACAGCAAACAATGATTAAAAAACAAATTATAACAATTCAAAAGAAACAACCCCAGAGAAAGTGTTGGACTTTAAAGTCAAATTTACTATTTTAACTCCAGTGCAGGCAAAAGTAAGGAAAGTGTTAGACTTTGGAGGGATTATATTTAGCAGTCCGGCTCCAATCTAAGTAACACTAGGGAAAGTTTTACACTTTGGAGGGCTGAGAGTTCCTATTCCCACTCCAATCTAAGCAATAATAGGGAAAGTGTTAGACGTTGGAGTGTTTAGATTTCCTATTTCCACTCCAATCTAAGCAATAACAGGGAAAGTGTTGGATTTTGGAGGGTTTACATTTACAGTTCCCACTCTAAGGTAAGCAAACGTGGGAACAAGTTTGGACTTTGGAGTTTTTAGATTTACTATTCCCATTCCAGTTTTGCAACTGTAGAACAAATGTTGTGCTTTGAAGAATTGAGATCTATTTGCTAATCTTTTTTTTAAAAAAAATCATTTAAATACATAACAAAATACAAAATATTTGAGCATATTTTTTTTAAGTATTCAATATAGATAAATACAATGGAATGGTAAAAAACCTATTATAAAATAATTCAAAAAATACAAAAACAAATTAAAAATATTAAAAATAAACTCAATTCCCTCAAGACTACCCAAAAACCTAAACAGCATACAAAATGTGAAAGAAAGTTATAATGCAATTAAAATAAATAAAAAATTCGAATGTTTTCAAAATGTTATTCTAGTGTAAAACATTTATAAGAAAAGTTAAACTAAATAATAGGTATAAAGCAATTTCTCAAAATGGTATTATTAAATACATTGATGAACAAAATAACAAGTAATTAAAGCTCAACAAATAATTACATAAGAATTAAACAATGTACTTAAATAATTACTAATTCTTTATTACAATAAAAAATATCACATGATCAAATACACTCATCATCATCATCAACAAACTTTATTATTTTTTTATGAGTAAAACCATAAAAGTCAAACAAACATGATTAAAAATGTGTTCCACAATACAGGTTAACAACTGTTAATACATCAAATTACACTGGGTTATAACTAAAATACATAGATTACAGTGTAGAAATTAATCACAACTTGACCTGACTCTTAGGGCTGCCCTTAAAAAGCTAAGAGTGTACAAAACAGTATCTGTAGAAAGAAGTTGTAAAAATATAAAAGCTGGTTTAACCCTCCTGAAACCAGCCTTTTTAAGGATAGGGATAATAAATAATATTCTGGAAGATCATAAAAACTGCAAAACATTAAAAAGTGCATCATGTCCTGAGGAGACTCTCTGTCACAGCCACAGTGAATGAGACACTGACCTCTGTAGGAGCCACGCGGTTGAGCCAGGAGATAGTGGAAAATATCGAGCCGAAACGTCGTCAATAAAAAACGATCATAAATGCTTTTGAGCCCTAAAAGGTATGGTTCTGTGGTTGGCACAGTTTTTAACATAATGTGCCTACTCACACTTGACTTGCACAGCTCTACTTCCGTTCTTTCCCAACGGATCCTTCTTGAAAAACACTCTTTTCTTTCTTGGCCCGAATCCTGAGCCATAATGCCAGGGGACGAAAAGCGAATTCATCTGAGAGGAAAGGCATTCCAAGTTCTGCATGCACAACGTACGAAGAAATACTTTGCGGCACAGAAAGGGCCTGTTGCAGGAAAGAGTTTTCGGCGATTTGCAGGGCCCGACCCCAATATGGCCCCAGGCCTCGCACCCGTAACTGGCCTTTCAAATACATTTTGCTTGGTAAATCATTAAGAGTGCCCCTATTGGTTTCCCTCCCTCTCTAGTGGCAAAGTTAAAAACAGCGGCAGAAGATTTCACTAGTTCCCCTTTCTTCCAAGTAAGCAAGGGGGACCAGCTCAAGTAGTCATCGAACAAAACTCCCAAATAGGAAAAGACGTTAGTCTTGGGTATTGGTGATAATCCTAGCTTAAAGGTAAACTGCTTTGCTGTACGAGGTCCCACCTGCATAATAAACAATTTTGGGTGATTAACCGTTAGGTCCAGTTCCTCCATAAAGTGAGTAAAAGAACTCAATAAAAGTTGTAGGCCCCTTGCTGTCCTCGCCATGAGGACAGCGTCGTCCATATATAGTAGGCCTGGCAGACTGCGCTTGCCTACCTGGGGACAATCGGCTTTTTTGGCCAAAATGGCCTACTCTAGAGAGTTAATATATATCTTAAAAAGGAAGTGTGCTAGTATGCACCCCTGACACACCCCTGACTTAATGTTTATTTGCCGGGTTACTTCCATGTCTTTTGTATAGCGAACAGCCGCCCTTGAGTCTCGATGAAGGTCCTTGAGAAATAAGATAATGTTACTATCAAGGCCAATGGTATACATCAACTGCCATAGGTCAGATCTATTCACAGAATCAAACTCTTGGGATAGGTCCATAAAGGCTAGGTATATGGTGCTGGAATGCGCCACAGTATACTTAGTCAGAACCATGTACAGATTTAAACATTGTTCCACAGTGGAATGGCCTGGGTGGAAGCCATATTAAATGTCCCTTAAAAAGTTATTTTCATCGGCCCAAGATACAAGTCTACCTAGAACAATGTGACCCACCACCTTTACCACAGAGTCCAGAAGAGAAATGGGCCTGTAGCAAAGGGTACTGTCCCGGTCTCCCTTTTTAAAAATCAGGAAAATGTTCGACAATGTTCAACAAGGCTCAAGAGTCTGGGCAACCGGCCTGAATTGCAGCATTCAAATACACTAAAATAATTCAAATAATTAAACAATTGACTATTTTGCAGAACCAATTCAATAGTTATTTATCATAAAAATGAATTAAAACAATGATTTAAATTTTAAATAACACCCTACCTTAACTCCCTACAAACTCAACAACCCACTGCTAAATTGAAAAGTACTATTTAACTTATAACAATTTTAAATTATGCATTAAAAAGGGCATACTTAAAACACAATTATCATAATACTAATACCTGAAACAATATAATGATGAATATATGTTTCATTAGGCAATGATATTAAATTTAACAATAATATATATATAATACTTGCAACATAATATTAAATACCTAAAAACAATGTTCTTACTTTCTATATTCTGACACACATTATTTTCTCTCATGACTTTGTCCCCTCTCTCTCTCTCTCTCTCTCTCTCTCTCGCTCTATATATATATATATATATATATATATATATATATATATATATATATATATATATATATATATATATATATATATATATACTAATCACTCTTGATCCCTTCTCTCTGCCTCAGCTGTCGCTCTGCCTCCTCTATCTCTCTGTACCTCACTGCACTTCTTTTATCTGACCTCCCTGTATCTCTTGTTCATATGCTTCGCTTCTCACACAGACCCATCTCTGTCTTTACCTCTCTCTCCTTGTCGCTGCTGCTTTTTTGCTACCTGGCCACCTCCCCTCACAACTCTATCTGTACCCCACATCTTCAAACTACTTTGCCCTTCTATATCCGATTGCTCTCTTTCTCGCTACCTAACCTCACAATTTACCTACCATTTAGTTCACAAATTCACTTCTCCATCTGGTCCCTCTCTCATTCAACTTCTATTCCATTTTCTTCACTTATCAAAATGTCTTACTCTTTCTTCTATGAAACTCTAAAACCGTACCTACTTTTTGCCTCTCTTTCTCTACCTCTTTCTGCTTTCTGCTGATACTTATATTTCATTCTGTAAATCCCACCTTTCTCTGTTTACTTTACCTTCTTCCTAACTCACATATTTTTCTACATCATCTCTATCTCTACTGCCTGTCTTCTTCACATCTCTCAATAGCCCGTTCTATTTGTCTCTGTCTAGCTCTTGAATCCTGCCTTATTCTCTTGCCGAGCTGAGCCACAGGTTACTGCGTAGCCAAAGATGTGCACCGGTATAAAGACAAGAACAGAGGCAAGGCAGGGCAAGAGAAATTATGAGAAAGTTAAAAGATTGTGACTGATGGAAAGCTGAAAAATCCTCAGAGCAGTGTTTTGATTTTCACTGTTACTGTAAAAGAAGTAGTGAAGGGAAGATATATTTGTGATTAGAAATATTCAGCAACCACAATTTCAAGTGCTATGTACATATGACTTATTTTAATATAATATTTAAATTGATTGATTTGGTCATAGTGATTTCAGTTCTTTCTTTTACTTTTTGTATAAATGACTTCCCTGGACCAATGTAGCATCATTTTAATTTAAAGCACTAGTCCAATAAACATCTAACAAGTCACCTTTTACACATTTTTCCTAAAATGGGAGCCATATAAAATATTGTTGCACGTAATGCATCTAGAGCCAAACTCAAAACAAAAGGTTACATTTAATAATTCAATATTGTTAAGCATAATGAGGGCTTGAATGAGATGAAAAGGGGAAATAAAATCCCAAACACGGGCCCCAAAATATATCTTCCCACATCTTATTAGTTTCTCTACATCTTGTGTGCCGTTAATGTGATACCCATTTGTGAAATTACATTGGAAAGAGTTCTCTCCAACATATATGCAAACTCTGTAAAAAATACTGACCTGGGATTTGCCAAGGCCTCAAGGAATTAGCAATCAAGGCTCAGGACAGACGTTGGCAATTGCCTGGATGCATAGGGTCAACATCTGCCTAGCCAATGGTAGCATACATTAAAGAGACTTTTGTCTAAATGCCATTAAATGCGGCCAACGAATATGGAAAAAATCCTGACATTTTGCAAGGTCTGGATAAGATTGCATTTGCTGAGCATTCCAACAGATCTTTTTAAGTTATTAAACAATAACAATTTCTGATTTAGTTTTTGATTTTTTGGAGGTCCAATATGTACTAGACCCTCATCTTTCAACAAATTCACCCTAATTTATTCTCCTTCTTCGTGAGATAACTTTGTGCAACTTTACTTTCTGACGCATACGTTATGTATTATTAAATTATTTTGTATTGCTAATCGTGTTCCATCTTTTTTGCATTATAGTATTGTTTTAAGGTCACTTTTTGTTCAATGTGTCTGATATGCAATATTACCTAGAACTATTAAATAAAATAGAACTAAAATAATATCTGTTAGGACATTTTACTTAGTATTACTGATAAAAATTGCACCTTTTTGCTTCTCAGTTTATCAGAGTCTGTAGCAAATGGTGAATGTTCTTCCAGGTTGGCTTCATGTACTATTTTATGGTACTGTATTTTAGTAAATAATAATATATCCCTCTGGGAGATGTCAAAATTGCGTAGATATTGATTTTTGTGGCGGCATTATTAACCCAATGTACAATACTGTTTTATCATAGTTCTGATGAGAGTCAACAAGTAGAAGAAATCAGTGCTTGTGCTAATCTAAATTTGTTTTATCGTAAGAAATGTTTACTTTCATATAAAGTATCCTGATACACTCAATGCAACATTTTCTATCAGATTTAATTAATTAACACGCACAGATCTGTTGTGAAAATCTGGTGTCAAATATTGGAGGAATGCAGAGACCAGTCATATTTTGATTCAGCTTACTTGGCAGACAATGCAGGAAGTGGTTCAGACAAAAATGTGTTCTTGTGTTTTGTGACCTGTCAAATCGTGGCTTTGCTTGAGGGGGTGATTGTCAGACATGACATGTTTAGTGCATAGATGCATCAAAGAGCTAGTAATTCTGGAAGGAAGCTGTCATTGCTAAGCATACTTACCAGGAGGAATATTATGCAAAAAGATGAAAAATTTCCCAAAAGTGGAGAAGATATTTACATACAATTGTTGGATACTTGTCTGTCTATGATTCATGTTACTGCAGCCAGAGACAGTGGAATGTTTACTGCCTACATTTTAACCTGTACACTTTGGAGAGATCATCTAAAATTCTGCATTGGCCATTTTATTGAGTAGCAGCAGAGAAGGGTGCTGACTTCTATAGTTAGTTTCTGGCCAGTGCTGGTTAAACATTGACTATTGAAAACAGACAGTACAATAAGATATTTCGTTTGACTTGGCTACACTGATATTTCTCCCACCTTGCATGGGCATGCAGCTGATACGCAGCGTGCTCCCTTTCTTAATAGAATCTTTTGGCATTTTTGTATAGAGTTGATAGAGCAAGTAAATGTCAACCATGGTTTGATTTCATATCGTTATGATAGACTGATTACTGTCAGAGTATTCATAATGATAACAATACAAATTGCATAATAATGATTAAATAATGATAATTAGAATAATTACTTCACCAACATTACTAGCATTAGCATATTAATTACAGTTATTAATACTATACATTTTGAAATATTTCTAAGTGTAATAATATTAATAATAATATTAACAACAATAATAGTAATAAAAGAAGAGGAGAAAAAAGAAGAAAAAGTAGAGCATGCTTTATATAGTGCTTCCTGACATAGTCTAACTCAGCTTTGTAGCTGTGTAGCTAATAGGACTTGCAGGCCCGGACTGGCCATAGCAAGCACCGGGCAATTCCCCGGTGGGCCGCATGGGTGGGGGCCGGTGTTTGTCCCCTGCGGTCCGTTTTTGTTACAGGGCCGTTTTTGCAGCATTGCTGCAAAATCGGCACTGTAACAAAATCGGCCAAAAACCGGCCCCGGAAAAGAGCTCGGCGGCACCTCCAACCCCCCCTGAGTGGGGAGGGGGGACCAGCCGAGCACTTTGCCACGGCTGGTTGTGGTTCCCAGTCCGGCCCTGAGGACTTGCTATTACGCCATTCAGATCCTACAGGAAAGAACAGTTCTCGTTTTAGAAATCGTTAGTTGTGGTTCTTGCTACACTTTTGAAATTCTTTAACAAAATGAGGGTCTAGCTTCTCTAATCTAATGTTTGAAACCTCTGCCTGATATTAGGACTCGACACATTTCTACTACAATGAATCAAAAAGTTAAAAACAAAGTTTATTGATTTGGTGGAAACAAATGTTATTGTGTTTCATCAATTCTGTATAATCTCATCACATGCAATCTCAGTGAATCTTTCACCAGATAAAACTTTGCTAACACTTACATTCAACGGATTTTTATTATTGAAAAGCTGTGTCTCTTCTGACAAGTCTATTTTCTCATAATCCCTTTCAGGCTTTTTGGGTGGAGACCCCAGCAGTATATCTCTTTTTCTTAAACCTGTCACCTTTTCTTGCGCTTAGAAGGAAATTCCTTCCTGCCCACCTCTCTTTTTATTACCAACCCTGAGCTTTGTCCCTCCTGTTTCGCTGCGTCCATTGATCATTTTCATCCTTTTCCTCATCCAACGCTTAATATTTCATACTCCACCAGTCATTTTCCACTGTCTTTTAAGTGAAATTACTCCTACCCCTTCTCTTTTCAGTACCACCCCTCCTCATCTCAGTTTTCGTTTTTTCCTCCAGTACCTCTCTTGCCACCTTCTTTTCATCTGAATTTCCCTCCTGCCTACCTCCAGGACTTTGGGCCTTTGTATAAATATTTCAGGGCAGATTTACAAGCCCCCTGCGCCACCACGACGTCACTTTTCGTGACGTACTGGTGGCACAGGGGGCTCCTCCATATATACAAGGAGAGGAAAAGCCACCCTGCGTGACTTTTTCTGTCCTCATAAATATGGCCCCTTCACGCGCAGCACTGCGCGTTGAAGGGACGTTCCATGAGTGTTGCAGTGGGTGTTAACACACAACACCCATGGAACAAGACACATCTCCAGATTTACGAGAAATCGTAAACCTGGAGATGCGTGTGAATGCTACGCCACGAGGCGCAATGAGGAGAAATGTTTTCATTTCTCCTCGTTTTTTCCTCTATCAATGCATGCTGCATTCTACAGCACGCATTGAAAGAGGAAAAGCCTCTTGTGATTGTTTTTGTGCAGGAAGGTGTCCCTTCCTGCACAAAAACAATCTCCCACGACGCAGGCATTGTTGCACCATGGTGCAAGGATGCCTGCGCCTGCGCATGGCTGCAGTTTGTGCGCCAGCGCAGGGGAAGCACAGAGATGCGACATATTCTTGTAAATATGTCATATCTCTGTGCTTTCCACCTAACGCAGCACGGCACAGAAAATGACATGCTGCACCGTGCTGTGTTACTTAGTAGTAAATCTGCCCCTCCTTCTTTATTTTTGTAGTATCTTCTGCCTCCCCTCCATCTGATTTATTCATACTCCTATTCCTAAAAGCATTCACTTACCATCTTTGGCACCAGCATCTTTTCTTCTTAGCTGCCTGTGTCCTGTGCTAGAGTTGAGTGAGGAGAAATACTTATTCCAGTGCAACAATAGATATAGATAGCACATGGCTGCTGGTTTAGACCCTTATTGCTTTAACGTTACAATTGCTTTTGTAAGCCATTCTTTAACCGCGTACCTTTTTGTAGATTTGCTGGGCCTTGAAAGTCCAAATCTAAATTTGTTTATATGTTTCTCAAGCTTCTTCTTTGGACATTTCTTTAAATCAGGAGGTTGTTTCACCAAATGTACCTTCCCATCGGTTTTTGAAATAATGATTGATTTTATTAAGGAGGTATATGACATAATTGTTAATCCCATTCTACCAACATGAGGCCAAGGGGAATTTCTATACTGGAAATGTCCTCGGCACATAAGTATGCCAATAATTATGTTCGTCAAGAAAAACACATCTTCTAAACATTTTATATAGCATTTTCCCATAGGCAGACACTCCACACTCTATATACACTTGGGATGACCGCCTTCTAAAACTACATTGCTCATATTTAACTTACCACATTTCTTTCTCACATGGGGTTAAATTTGTGCATTTTGACTACTAAAAACGTTGTTGTGACTATGAGCCTCTTCTACGAGTGTTTTAATGTCAGAAACACTCAGATTTGGTAAATATGAGGGTTTGCGACTGATAAAGCACTTTTTGAAATGTACTAAAGTCAATTAGCGATTCATAAAACATTTTTCCATTATTACTATTTTACCCCAACTCAAAGGAGATGTTATCCCATTTGTATCCCTTTTGTGAACGTTTATTAAAAAAAAGCAGGAATAGGCAGTGTGCCTCCTCCTAAAAAAAAAGGTCTGTGCAACTTTTGAATTTTTTAAATGCATTCAATTTTTATTTAAGGAAACTGCTTAAAAAAAGGAATGTGCTTTATTTAAAAGCAGTCATAGAACAGGGTCGTCTTCTGACCCCAGCAGGTCACTATCACTGTGATTTTGGCCAATTTTCATAGGTCGCAATATGCGACCTAACTAATGAATATTCATGAGGCAAGTAGGATTGTGACCCTCGATTTTTCTGCAATTTGTAAACTGACCTATTTAGTACAGAGGCCGGTTAACAAAAGCAAACGTAATGCGGTAAAGGTTGGTGAGCAATTTGTGGCCACTTTTACAGACTCGATTCTTTGCATATGAAGCCCTACTTGCCTAACTATCACTAGGACAACAGTACAAACTGGAGACCCTGCCCACAGTATTAATTCTGAGTAATATAAATAATGTGAGCAAAATCTGTATAGCTTGCAGTTTGTAGAGAGTTGTCAAATGTTTAGTTGAGCAATAATAGTATAAAGAGAGAAACTCAAATATTATAAAAGCACACTATCCCAAGAATATCTATATTCTCCTTTAACGCGCCTAACAAAGAGGTATTCTTTTATTTCGTCTAACAAAAGTAGTGACCTAGCCCATAAAAAGCATAAAGAATAAAGGCATATTTCGCCACATATTTTCATTTCTCTTCTAGTAGTTTACTAGAATGTTAGCCTGCCTTTGGCACCTGACTCTAAAGTATAAATAAGCAAAAGGGGAAAAAGAAAACACGCTGGTCACCGCTAATCACAAGCGACTTACTTAAACAGTCAAAAATGACAGGCCTACCACAATCTATTTTAACTGCCAAAGTCTATCAGCAGGGTTTGATTGCAGGCAAGACCACCTTTTAGGTCTTTCTTAAAGTAAACCCGTGAATTCGTTTTAGTTTTTAGCAGATTTCATGATATAGTGCCCCGAAAGAAAATGTTTAATGCCAGAAAACTGTCTAAAACAGAAAAGAAATCCCACTGCTGACATGCTTTTCATTTGCGCGCCCATAGCTGTCTAACAATTTTCCGACATAAAACAGCCTTGCAGTGTCTTGCGAAAATCTGCATTATATTAACACCCCCCAAAAAAGAAAAGAATGTCCCGTGCCTTCACCAGAACAATTGTGTTTTGTGACTGAAATGTGTGCAGCACGTAAAAGAAGTGAACGTGCTCGCCAGTCATGTGACCAAAGAAATAAAGTGCACACATCTGATCATGCGAATGGGAAGCGTGATGCTTTTTTATAACTGTGACAGAAGTCCAATTTCCATTGATTTATGGTTGGAATAACATGATGAAAATCTACTGGGCAAACTCTACCAGTCTGACACCATTTGTTCCACAGCGACAGAATTTATAGTGCATAGTTGATGAAGAAATTAGAAGATTTTGCACCAGAACTGTACTGCATGAACACATTTTTGTTGCATTTCTAGCATATAAATATGCCAGAGGTGAAAAAGTATCAACAAACATAGAATAACATATTTCATGTCATGTGACAGGTGTGTAATTCGACACTAATGTCGTAATTAGGGTAGGCATGAGCTTGGCATGTGTTGTCACTGGCATGGACTACAGATTATGTCATGGAGCACTCCAAAGTGGTTGCAAGATGGCAACCAGCGCTCTAAAAACACATTAATAATGAAATTCTCTTCATTTAAATAAGAATGTCATGTTCCAAGAAACAGTAGAACATTTTATGAAGAACACCTTACTTGGAGCAGGGGCATGGCGTGCCATTTACAATACCAAATTGTGTGTTTTAGTTGGGCACAGATGGCATTGAAGATACTTGGATGGATTGGTATGCCACTCCACAGCACCAGATTCCTTTAAACAACTGCAATACACATAATTCTAAACTCTCTTCATAACTATTCTGCTGTACTCCGTCTTCCATATTTGAATGCTGATCGTCGAAGTGCAGTGGGATTACTTGATTTTAAATACAGTATTGATTAAGGGTAGGTAAAAGAAACATGATTTTCTATTGTGTATTTCAGGGTTCACAGCAAATGTAAGTGTGTGCGCTTACATTTTCATTCAAGTCTTTATTAGATATAAGTAGTGTGTGAAAATGTCGTAGAAGGGTACCATTGTTAAGATAGTTATAATACTTTGCAATTCACTGACATGAAGTCATTGGAGCTTCAGACATGGATATTAGTTCATTATTTAATAGTGAGAGCTATTTTATCCCATGAATTTCTATGCCCTTGTGAGTACGAGAGTGATGGGAGAAGAGGCGAGAATCACATACCTGCCGTTCACACATTTGCCTCAAATGTAAACTTAATGGGGCAGATTTACGACTTCTGGCGCATCTCTGCAAATCAGCAGGAATGCGCCAGAACAGATGTGTCACGTAATCCCCCCTTGCACCACCACGGATGCATCGCATTTACAAGACGGCGCACAATGGTGCAAGGAGGGGCAGACGCGTGACATATCTGATGCCGTAAAGGTGACGCAGTGCTGGAGTCATGTCGCAAGCGCTATGCAACTCCAGCACTGCTCGGGGCGCCCTATACTAGCTGTGCTGCGTCACTCCTTACGCCTGCTACAAGCAGGCGTAAGGTTTTGATGCAGCGGGGTTGGAAAAGTGACTGAGTGAAATCTTGTAGATTTCACTCAGCCACTTTTCCAAGGCGTTCCTGCTCCTTAATGAACCCCCCCCCCCCCCCCCCCCCCCCCTGCGCCAGAACGCCCACATGAAACCTGACGCAGGTTTCATGTGGCACAGGGCTTTACAACGTGACGCATCTCCCTAGATGCGTCACGTTGTAAATACTCCGCAGCATGACGCTGGCTTTGTGCCACCCTGCACCACAAAAGTGACGCAACGGCAGCGCAAAAGTGGCATACAGGGCTTGTAAATCTGCCCCAATATTTTTTTTTCTTTGGGGCAGTAGAACCTGTTCTATCCTGGATGGGACTGACCAATTATTTGATAACATTTCAGATGGTCATATGGAAGAGGGGCAGAAAGGTTACTGCAACTTGTTTTCACAAGGGGATTTGGTGATTACTTACAGGAATTTTGTGCTGCATATGCAGAGCTTTTGTGCATTTTAATGAGATGGTAATAATAGTGTGCATACCAATTCTAAACGTGAATTCCACTGACATGTAACTATTGCAGTTAAAGCAAATTTGCTATAACCTGTTAAAGTGTCTTTTCCTGGCTTATGCTCACTAGGCCTCAATTAGGCCTCAGCACCATCTTGTCTAAAATTGATCTCACATCACCATGTTTATTATGTTTTGAATTTCTTCCTGACACTACATGCAGCAAGATGTGGATTGTTCATTTCTGATTGACACTGTTCTCGAGGAAGGGCCTCTAGCTTTGTTACAGTTTCTCAAGGACCTTCCTCTTGCACAAAGTGTTACATTCATTCACAATGGTTCACTGTTATTCATGTAACTAGTTTGTTCTGACATCTTCAGGTGACATTAGGTCAGAGGTTCTAAATCTATATTCATGTAGTGGGTTATTGCTAATGTGGTAGGGTTATATGACCATTTATAATTCTTTAAGCTCATTTGTTGAAAATGTGATTCTTTGCTCACAACATGATGAGCGAGCAGTTCGAATGCTTTTTTATGGAGAAAATGGCTATATAAACCCTTCAATTTGAGGGTGTGCCACATTTTTTGGTCTCTAGTAGGGATGCTGCCCTATTTCATACCGATTTTGCTGCCCATTGAGACTTAGGGCCTGATTAGGCATTTTGGTGATGTGGGAGCAGACCACCATGCCAGGCCCTGCTCCCACATCGCCAAACTCGTTTACAAGTTACTTTGTGGTCTGGCAAGTGGTGCTTTGGGGGTCTCACAGCGATGCTTGTTATAAGGGCAACTCAATCGGAGCACCAAAACCTGTTTCTGCACGGCATGGAGTGGCGCAGTCCATGTCATACAGGAGCTGGGGTACATACTCACAACATGTGCCCTCCTGCATTCACGCCATGGCCCTGAGGCAACAGGGGCCCCTGTAGGGCACCCTTAGTTGCTTTCGTGGTGGGCTCACTGCCATGCAAACTGTGGCTGTGAGGAAACTCAGAATATGCAGAGAGGGAACATGGTTACCCAGCAGTTGTGGGATGTGGTGGTCCTTTGTTGGTCCGACCGCCAAAGTCATAATACAGCAGTCGGATAGCCAGTGTGGTGGTTGCTGCGTCACCACCGTGGATTTGGCGGTCCACTGGACTGCCAAACTCATAATCTATTTCTGATTTTGCCTAATATTCTGCATTGTTCCTATCACTGAGAGCCTTCAGGGCAATGACTGTAAGCATTTAAATGACATTTTCTGCTTCTGCACTTTACTATTTCTGGATTTTATCTTTTTTTGTAAACAAATTTTATTCAGTTACATCAAATCAAATAGAATCAATACAAGGGATATAAGAGTTTCCATCATGCTACTGATAGCAGTTATCAGCAATCATATTTGTAGTCATACATTGCTATTTGCAGAGGCCGCCGCACCCCCCCGTAGGGGGGGGGAGGCTTGAAGGCTGGCGCCATAATCCTCGTGGTGCCACCAGCGGGGTAAACTGGTTCTGGGCGCCTTGATGTGCCCAGGAACCAGCGGAAGCGGGGTGCGCACCAGCCACCCGACCGGAAGTGACCTCTTGACCCGGGCGCCCCCAGAGGGCGCCCAATGGTCAACCTGGCGTTATTTGAACCCCCCAATCAGGGGGACTCACCTGAGGCCTTCATGGAGGGCCCAAGAGGATTAAAGCGACGCCGCCCTCCCAGCAGAATCACAACGCCTTCGAGGAGCTGGGAGAACGGCGCGACAGCAACGACTGAAGGGAAGGAGTCGACGCGGCGGAGGACGTAGCTGAAGAAGGCGAGGCCCTGTCGGAGGTCCAGGTCATCGTCGCCGAGGACACCTCGTGGAGTACGGCGCGCCGTGCCAGCTCCCCCGAAGCAAAAATTAGCGCGAAGGTTTCGAAGGCGCCAGATCGCATCAGGTAAAGCGGCAGCAAGCTCAGAGCCCGGGGTGAGCACACGCATTTGGCTGTGCCCCAGCCGACGGCCTGACGCAGACGCGAGAAACCAAGAAGCCACACAAAAGTGCGCAGAGACTCACTTGTCGGAAGGCCAGCCAGACGAGATGGCAGAGGTACTGAAGAAGATCCGCAAATTATCGGCCATCCACGGTGACGACTGGCTCCACCCTCACTTGGGTAAAGGGAAGGAGAACAGACCAGTGGACCAGGCAGACGAAGAACCAGGGCCTTCCGCACCCAAGAAGCCCAAAAGCACGCCGATGAAAAGAATATCCAAGAGGAACCCTCCGAGGAAAGTACGTCAGAAACCTCTTCCGTCGAGACCGGAGGGCGGCGACCAGGGCGAGACGACCGGCAAAAAGAAAAAGGGTGAGCATATTAGCAAGATCGTAAAAGAATGCTTGAAATCGCTGGCGCCGGGGTTACTTAATGGCACAGGGCAAGTACTAGCAGGGCCTAGGGAGCAGCGCGCAGAAGAAGCGGCAGGTCTGACTTGGCATATGGTCGACCCGGGGTGGGCCCGGCAGACAAGAGTGCAAGAGCAGGCAGGCTTGTCCGCCCAGGGTGAACAAATTTCCCCGCTACCCGGGTGGGGTTACGGCCCCGTGTCGGGAAGCCCACCTCCGGGCGGGCTAGTCAGCGACCCTTACATCAGGCCATCCCCTGGTCCGGCGTCCCTGACTATGAAAGCCACCGGCTTAGCATGTCTCATCCCCCTTGCGGTTAAAGAGAGGATATGGCGCAAGGAATTCTTAGACATATTTTCGCTACTGGAAATACAGCTCGAGGGGCTCGATCTAACCACGTGCGACAGGAAGGACGAGGACAGGAGAGAAAGGCACGGGGCCAGAAAGGAGCGCACCTTCGACAATTGGTTAGATGCATTCAGAATCATGGCATGCATTGTAGTGGAAAGGTTCCCCCATTGCGCTGCTGATTTGTGGCTGTACGAGGCCAACATCCACCTAGCACAGAGGCAGTTCCCTGGGGATGCCTGGTTAGAGTACGATAAAGGGTTTAGATTAAAAATGCAGAGGCACCCCGAAATGGAGTGGAATGAGGAAGATGTCTCGGGGTTCATTCACAAGATGCTTACAGCCAAAGAGGTTAGGGCCTGGGCGGGCAAAAGCGACCAGCCCTTTCGGAGCTCGTACCAAAAGGGGAAGAATAGTACATATCAGAGGCGGTCTACCGGGAGATCTTACTCCCCAACCGCAACGAAGGCGATCTGTTGGAGATACAAGGCGGGGGATTGCTCATGGGGCTCTTCTTGTAAGTTCCAACACGCATGCGCTAGCTGCGGGGGCAGGCACGCTACCGTTGCATGCAAAGGTTCCAAGCGCAAGTCAAAAGGGGAAAAGAAAGAGAAGAGCAAGAAGCGTTAGCCCCAACGCAGGGAGAGGAGGGGACCTGGTGGACATTCGTAAGTGCCAGCTGGCCAGATCCCCCATTAGTACACAACAGCTGCGCAGATTGGCGAACAAATATCTGAACAGAGCAGATGCCAGGTTACTGGTGGATGGCTTTGAGGAAGGCTTTGTTATCCCATTCCAGGGCCCTCTCCCCTTAGCGGGGGCGAGCAACTTGAAGTCAGCAATGCAACACCCCGAGGTTGTTAGCGCTAAGATAGAGAAAGAGTTGAACCTGGGTAGAGTCGAGGGCCCTCTCCCAAAGGAGTTGCACGGAGGCATAGTCGTCTCCCCGCTGGGCGTGGTCCCCAAGAAAGAAAAAGGGCAATTCAGGCTGATACACCACCTATCATTTCCGGAAGGTTCATCCGTGAACGACGGTATTGACCCCAAAGCTTGCTCAGTGGGCTACGCGTCAGTCGACGACGCAATTGAGCTGGTGAAGGCGTCAGGCATAGGCTCCCTCATGGCGAAAGCGGATATTGAATCAGCGTTCCGCCTATTGCCAGTCCACCCCTCCAGTTGTCACCTACTGGGTTTCCAATGGGGGGAGGATGTGTTTATTGACAAGGCCATGCCCATGGGCTGCGCAATATCATGCGCCTATTTTGAGCGGTTCGCCACGTTCTTAGAATGGGCGCTTCACGACCGGCACCAGGAAGGTGGAAAACTGCACTACCTAGACGATTTCCTGTTCACAGGCCGGGCAGGATCCTCGGTGTGCGCTAGTACACTGGCAGCCTTCGAGGAATTAGCCAGGTCTCTAGGGGTCCCCCTCGCAAAGGAGAAAACGACAGGCCCGACCACGAGACTCACGTTCCTGGGCATAGAATTGGATTCTGTAGCAGGAACGGCCAGGCTGCCTCCAGACAAAGTAAAGGAATTTCGCGAAGAAGTATCGAAGCTACAGGGTCGGAAGAAAGCCACCCTGAGGGATATCCAAGGAGTATTAGGTAGACTTAACTTCGCGGCTTGGGTAATCCCTCCCCCCAGGGTATTTTCTAGGCGCCTAACAAGGCTAACGGCCGGCGTCACCCACAAACACCACCACATCCGGCTGAGTGCAGGCGTGAAACAGGACCTGCAGGTGTGGGACGAGTTCCTACAGGATTTCAATGGGGTGCGGATTTGGAGAGAGGGTTGGGTGACGGCCGAACAGATAGCTCTTTACACGGATGCAGCCGGAAGCCTGGGGTTCGGCGCGGTCCTGGGAAACCGTTGGTGCGCCAGCCAGTGGCCGGACAAGTGGCATGCGCAGGGGCTCACTAGGAACATCACGTTTCTCGAGCTGTTCCGGATAATTGTGGCACTGACCATCTGGAGGGAAAATATAAAAAACCTGAAACTCACGCTTTGGTCAGATAACATGGGAGTAGTGCAGGCCATTAACAGAGGCGCAGCGAGATGCCCTGACATGTTGAGGTTAATGCGGCGGTTAATTAAATTACAGCTGGAGGGGAATCTGGAGCTGAAGGCACGCCACGTGCCAGGGTCAGAGAACACGGCAGCAGATGCACTTTCCCGGTCCCAAATGAAGCGGTTCAGAGAACTGGTACCCGGGGCGGACAGGGAGATTACCCCCTTTCCACTGTGCCTGTGGGACCTGGGGGAGTAGACTTGTCCTGGCTAATAGGGCACTCGCTTACCGCAGAGGCAAACAGAAGATACAGGACCTACGCGAGCACGGTAATGAGAGTTGGGGGCATAAAATCGCTGGAAGACAGGGCAGAAACTCGCACAGCAGTCGAGAAATTCGTACAATGGGCATTCAACTTGAAGAAAACGAGATCGTGGGCCCAGGCGCACTTGGCCGCCATCGCCCACTTTGCCAGGCTTTACACAGGCGAGGACCCCACTACCTCGGCCTATCTAAAGACAGCCTTAAAAGGTTGGAGAAGGGTTGAGGGGAAAAAGAAGGACGACAGGCGTCCCATCGATTTCGCCAAGCTGGGGCAGCTCCTAGGAGCCCTCGCAGGCATAATATCAGATAAATATGAGCTGCTATTATTCAGGGCGGCGTTCACCACGACCTTCTTCGGAGCATTCCGAATCAGCGAATTGGTAGCTCCCAACAAATCGGGCCCAGCGCAGCAATGCCTGCAGGCGAGGGACATCAAACCAATGGTGAAGGCTGTGGATTTAACACTGAGATAGTCCAAGACAGACAGGGCAAGGAGGGGGACGACGATACGTCTCCATTGCATCCCAGAGGCTGGGCTCTGCGCGGTATGCTGGCTATTTAAGTACATGGGGGCTCGCCCGGCTGGCGAGGGCCTCCTCTTTATACATAAGGATGGAAGGAACCTGAGTAAGTTCCAGTTTACGGCCATAATGTGCCAAGGCCTTGGTAAAGCTGGGTATCGCGCGGCATCGTTTGCCTCTCACTCATTCAGGATCGGCGCAGCGACCTCGGCAGCACAGCATGGCATGCCAGAGGACAGGATCCAGGCGGTGGGCAGATGGGAGCTCCAGGGCATACAAGTCATACATACGCCCTCACCTCGTATAAAAAAAAGAAAAAAAGAAAAAAAGAAAAACCCAAGGGGGGAGAAGGGGAGGTAGTCACTTTGGGATGCCGCACGGCAGGGTGATATCCCCCCCTCAACCACACCCGGTGCGCAGAAGGCCACCTTAACAGAATGCTTTCTCTCGACAGGGGGACGCCCGCGGCTGGTCTGGGTGGTGGGACATTCATTCGTGTCCCGAATGGAGTCTTGGTGGCGGCAATTGGGTCACAGCACAAGCAGGCCCAAATCAACGTACATCCGCTGGATAGGGCAGCCAGGTATGAGATGGGAGCAGCTACTGCCGACGCTGGACGGCCTCATGGCAGATTCGGCCTGGCTGCCCGACGTCCTGATCAGCCACCTTGGGGGCAACGACCTGACCCGGCTAGGGCGAAAAGCCGTCAGGCAGGCCATCCAAAAGTATCTCACCAAAGCAGCAGCGTGGCTGGGCCTCACAACGGTAGTCTGGTCCGAAATGATCAGCAGGAAACATTGGAGAGGTGCTGATTCCAACAAGGCCGTCGATAACGCAAGGAGGAAATTAAAAATCGCGATGCACAAGTTTTGCTACGCCAATGGCCTGGAATCAATCCGGCACGGCCTCATCCACCCGGGCCGCCCGGAACTTTATGGGCAAGATGGGGTGCACCTCTCCGAAAAGGTGATGAAGGTGTTCTGGGATAACTTGTGGGGTGCAATGACACTCGCAGGTTGCAATAAAAAAATAATAATAAATAAATAAATAAATAATAAGGGGGAAAAAGGTGGGAGCCACGAACCAGGTGCAGGGGGGGAGCCACAGTAAGACGTGAGCCTCCCTGCGGCGTGGCGGAAATCCTACACTGGTTGGCTAAGAAAACACACCGGCGGCCGGTGTGTAAGAGGATGGCCACTCACTTTTGAATGCCGCACGGCAGGGTGACGTGGCGGCAGAAATGAGGGGAGTAACAGGAGGAGACGGCACTCGCGGCCCAGACCCGGCCGGACGGCAGGGCGCAAATGGTAGCGAGCTGGGGACCTAACTCCCGACAGGTAAGCTCCCCTCCGCAACACGCAGAAGGCGTGGGCAACCAACCTCTGGAGCACCAAGAGACTGGCAACAAACTGGTTTGTGTACAAGTCCCATTTTCGAACTAAGGAGGGCACAAAAAGACTGACACCTGTTATCACAAGATGGTGTCATAATTTGTAAATATGACATGTATGATTGATGATTACTGTTCGCAAAATGGAAGATTGCTTAAAACCAGTTTGTGTTATTAATATGTCTTTGGTTATTAATAAACTGCGGCCAACAACGACCACCACTAATACCAGTATTGTTGGCTGACATTATTTCCCACCATTGGCAACAGCAGGATGCGGGGGCCGGTAAGTGGTATGCTTGGGTCTCCACGGAATAGGCGCATGCGAGGGTTATTGCAGAGGCCGCCGCACCCCCCCGTAGGGGGGGGAGGCTTGCAGGCCGGCGCCATAATCCTCGTGGTGCCACCAGCGGGGTAAACTGGTTCTGGGCGCCTTGATGCGCCCAGGAACCAGCGGAAGCGAGGTGCGCACCAGCCACCCGACCGGAAGTGACCTCTTGACCCGGGCGCCCCCAGAGGGCGCCCAATGGTCAACCTGGCGTTATTTGAACCCCTCAATCAGGGGGACTCACCTGAGGCCTTCATGGAGGGCCCTCCCAGCAGAAGCACAACGCCTTCGAGGAGCTGGGAGAACGGCGCGACAGCAACAACGACTGAAGCCCACCCACCCACACCTAAGGAACAGCAAATTCGCAGTGCTGGATAAGGGAAGGGGCGTTAGCAGAAATACTACACTGGTTGGCTAAGAAAACACACCGGCGGGCGGTGTGTAAGAGGATGGCCACTCACTTTTGAATGCCGCACGGCAGGGTGACGTGGCGGCAGAAAGGAGGGGAGTAACAGGAGGAGACGGCACTCGCGGCCCAGACCCGGCCGGACGGCAGGGCGCAAATGGTAGCGAGCTGGGGACCTAACTCCCGACAGGTAAGCTCCCCTCCGCAACACGCAGAAGGCGTGGGCAACCAACCACTGGAGCACCAAGAGACTGGCAACAAACTGGTTTGTGTACAAGTCCCATTTTCGAACTAAGGAGGGCACAAAAAGACTGACACCTGTTATCACAAGATGCTGTCATAATTTGTAAATATGACATGTATGATTGATGATTACTGTTCGCAAAATGGAAGATTGCTTAAAACCAGTTTGTGTTATTAATATGTCTTTGGTTATTTATAAACTGCGGCCAACAACGACCACCACTAATACCAGTATTGTTGGCTGACATTATTTCCCACCATTGGCAACAGCAGGATGCGGGGGCCGGTAAGTGGTATGCTTGGGTCTCCACGGAATAGGCACATGCGAGGGTTATGACGGCTTCTCGCCACACGTGGTCATCTTCTCAAAGGGCAACTGTATTCATCGATCCTATCAGAATCCTCAGGGGAGCCATGCTCTATATCCCTATGCTGGGGGATCAGCATCTCAAGTGTTCGTTCCAAACCTTACTCATAACTATCTCAACAACCAAATAGAATAACGAAACTCTCCCCCCCCTCATCCTTCTGGATTGTATCTTTGGAATGTTGTGATAAACCGTCATGTTTTTTCTCAATTATGCGCTAAAACTCACTTTTGGAGTCATTCCTTTCTTTAGTGACTGTATTTAGAGATGCTGTTCTGAAACTTGTCACTGTGAAACATTGCCTCGTGATTTGAGGTTAACATTGTCACCGATCCACCCAACTCCTTGGTGCATCACTGAGCTGTCAGATTTAGTGGCACAGCAAGCCCACACATATGTATGGTGTTATCCGAAATATATTAATTGGAGTACTCGTTCCGCGAATAAAGCTGTTGTGCCTAATATTCTGTGCTAATGTTGGTGCAGTATATTGCATGATAAACTGACAGGTGAAATATAGAGGTAGCCCCTGTACCTTAAAGAGCTTGCTCAGCCACATTGGTCACACCAGTATTACATTGGTGACCATGACTTGCATGTCAGGTTTGTTGCACTAGGCAGTGCTGATGATCACTGCGTACTTCATGGAAGAAGAAAGTGGTATACATTGTGCAAACAATGTTATCAAGTGCAGAATTAATTATTGCCTAATCATACTGTAATGTAACATATTTAGGTATTTTACTTTTTAATATCTAACAGTTGAGAAATACTGGGTATTGCAACTTCAAATGTTTGGGCATAATCCTTAGTTATTTATAAAAGTGTAATGTTTCCGGTGGCTGTCACTATCATGGCGTAATATAAAAGTATGCATTCTTCTGCCAGTGAAGAGTCAGGACAGAATGGAATGTCGTAATAGCAGGGGTGAATGGCTTGATATTTCATTAATCATTCTTAATGTTTCCTACTCTTGGTACCAAAGTACATGCACAGTACAGGAGTAGAGCTCCTATGCCATGCTGAAAAGGACTGACAGTAGTGGAGTAATGCTAACTTATTTGCAAGATATGCCTACTTGTCTGTTGCCTGTATTGAGAGAGTGTCTGACTGATCTTTCCTGTTTACATCAGTCCTTTGCTATATGTGTATGGGATATGAGTATTACGTAATTATCATTATCATTATTAATATTTTTATTATATACTTGTGTGGCAGAATGAGCAATGAGTGCATGTGCATTGTTCAAATTTGGAAATGAAGAATGTATCTTAAATTGCAAGTAGGCAAGAGTGGGAAACTAGATGGAGGCTGAAGAGAACCTGCAGAGGGTGCAGGTCTCCTCCAAAGCATTCTTGGTCCTTTGTGGTGGATTAGACACTAGTGCGTGGAGGAAAGGACACAGGGTGTCCTTGTGTAGGCAAGGGACTAACTTTGTCCCTTTCCTCCTCCCTTCTTCTCTAGCCTGAATCAACTCCCAGAATGTCAATTGGTAGTTTACTGGGGAATTTTAGGCTCCTCTGATAATGATCTCTTACCCCACATCTCCTTCCTGCCGGCTCTATGAGATAAACACTGTGACTCAACAAAACTGGGCCACCTACGCAAACCCCTGGGTAACTAAAATCTGCACACTCTTTCTGCAAGATTGTTCTCAAGATGAAGCTGAAACCCCATTGTGACAGAATTTCTCATCCACGAGTGCAAGGGACCCACTACAGAAGAGACCAAGAAAGACCTTTGAGCACCAAGATTCCAAGAGCAGGACCAGAAACCTGGCAAAGTCTGCATATTGCCAGGAACAACTTCCTGGTCCTGGAAACATCTCAAAGGAAGAAGCCCACTGACTGATCGTGAGGGGTGCTGGAGATGTTCGTCCATGAAAGGTTGGCTACCTAGAAGAAGGGGCCTTCAGGTACTGGGAGAGAAGCACATGCAATTGGCTCACTGGGATCCAGTCAAGGAATGGCACAGTCAGAACATGTGATGTGCCTTGTGCCCTGGTCTTTCTACAATTTGAGTGGAGAATAGTGCCATGCTATACAAGAAGTTGTAAAGTCAGTGACGATGGGGTGCTCTGGAGAACAAAGTTAATGCAACCTCTTCCTACACTCAGCACAGTCGGGAAGGAGCAGCATAGCCTTCACTTTAGCTAGCAAAAGCAGCTCAGACTGCACAAACTTTGAAACAGGTTCCACGCATGCATGGAAAAAAAGGACAGCCTACGTCACATATATGTGTTCCCCAACACAGTGATTATTCGGAATGTATAACTCAGTCCATTCTATGGGATATCTTAAAATGTATATATTGTGTTGGGTGTGCACAGTTAAAGTATGCTTTCCATTTAAGAAAAAGCCCAGGTGAGCTAATGATTTATTGACCAAAGTTATTTGCTTTACTGAGTTCTGAGTGTGTATCCTACACCACTACCCAGAGGAAGCCTTGGAATGCTTTACCTCTACCCCGAAGGTCAATTTAAAAGGGTGTACTTGGTGCTTAGTTTTGGATGCAGTAGTAACGTAAAGCCCTACAACAGAAGACGTAAAAAGCCCTGATTGTTATAATCTGAGCATGATAACCCCTCTCTCACCCGGAACTACTGGAACGTTCCTACATTGTATAACATCACACACCACAGCACCATTAAGAATTCTAGACACAGCAGCTATTTATCACTGGAAACTCTGCCCTGTAATGGATTGCCTTTGTATATAAATTATACATTTCTAAAAGGGACATGGCACTGCAGCTGCTATGTGACAGTGATACAACTGAGTAGTAAGACACCCTCTTTTGGAATGCCTCATTTAAAATGCTGACAATACAGAATTATACCACATGGAAAACTTTCTACAGAAGCAGAATCTACTGCTAACTCGAAATGATTTGTATTAAAACAACATTGTTTTGTGACTGTTTGGCAAACGCTCCTGACCTACTCTTCTGGTTGCAGTAGCTGATTATGTTTTATGCTTATTGTAAAACTAGAGATCATCCTATTTTCAATGTTAGTTACCACCAAATTGCAGCTATAGTTTACCTGAAATTGGTGTTTCAATTTGTGAGGCGATTTCACAAAATGACACTGGCAGTATGAATAACACTACCAGTGTAGTGCATCACTAAAGTGATTGAATACAATTTTTACCCAAAATCTCGCACTATTATGTTTATCAAGAAAAATAAACTTGGCATTCTCCTTGGGTATTTTTCTTGATGAACATATATATTCATGAACATATATATTCATGAGCATATTTTTAAATGCTAATTCCTAACTATATCAAGCCTGAAACCTATGTTTTTTCAGTGAATTTCAAAGGTTTTTTAAATGCTAATCCCTAAATATATCAGGCCTGAAACCTATGTTTTTTTCAGTGAATTTCAAAGATTTTGTAAATGACAATTTTTATTGTATTACTTGTTATACTGATTTTTTTATATTGATTTACTACAGTTTTTAAACTATTTATTTTTAGATATTTGATTTTTTCATTACATTATAATTACATTATACATTACAATACAAAATATACTTTCTCAGAATGAATTACTTTAGTTTAAATACTTTGCAAATAGGCAATAGAATTTCAAGTACAGTAGTTACAGTTGTTGCAATGGGCAACACAATTTCAAACACAATGCAACATTGAGCTCAATGTGAATTTCTAGTCAAATGCAATTTGATACTTTATGGATTACTTTTCTAACCACAGGACTGGACCCTTGATTCAGTCCTTGGACATATCCTGTAAACAGGTGAGTAAAAGCATTTTGGTTACAGTAGTGATTTTTAAGGAATATTATTGTATTTTAAAAGTTGACAAAAATGTTTTCACATAGAATCACCAATGTTATCCTGAGGCAGAAAATTCACTTAGCAGGTAAGTAGTGTTATTGTTAGTTTTTCTTACTCAGTGGTGGATCCTGGATCCAGCACTGGTGCATCTCCTGTAAACAGTTGAAAGAATATGTTTAAGTCATACAGCCGATTTTTTGGGAATATTTTTAGTTTGTGAAAATAGACAGAAACTTTTCTGCTGAAAAACACACAATGGATTCCTATGGAAGGAAATACAAGTTACTGGTACGTAAGTACGCTTAGAATTATTTTTCAGGGTCAATGCTGGGCTAAAAGATGCAGCACTGGGTTCTCTCCTGATAACAGGCAAGTAAATCGGAATTCATAGTTCGGTTGATTTTAGAGGGATATTTGTACAATGGTGAAGGAAGGGGGCGGGGCCTGAGGAGACATGTGTGCAAACACGCGTTGTGGCGCGTTTTAAGTTGGAGAATTATTTCATCTTCAATCCTGCGGTCCCCTGGGGGCCAACTAGCCCACCAGGTACCTCCAGTATGCGCCACGGAGCTGCATTGCAGAGAGGTGTTCAGAGGTCACGCCCCTTTTTACAACACTCTGCAACACAGCTCTGTGGCACTTACTGGAGGTACCTGGTGGGCTAGTTGGCCCCTAGGGGATCTCTGGATTGAAGAGGAATTAATTCCCCAACTTAAAACGTGCCACAGGGCGTGTTTGCACACATATCACCTCAGGCCCCACCCCCTACCTGCACCACTGTGCAAAAGCACCCCCATGGCATGTTTTAAGTTGGGGGATTAAGTCCCCTTGAATCCTGAGGTCTCCTGGCGGCCAACTAGCCCACCAGGTACCTCCAGAAGCGCCACAGAACTGCATTGCAGAGAGGTGTAAAAAGGGGCGTGGCCTCAGAACACCTCTCTGCGACGCAGCCCCCCGGCGCATACTGGAGGTTCCTGGTGGGCTAGTTGGCCCCCAGGGACCCCCAGTATTCAAGGGGAATTTGTTCCCCCTCTGCAAATGTGCCAGGGGGCATGTTTGCAGAGTGGTGCAAGGAGGGGGCGTGGCCTCCGGCCCAATCTCGTTTTTTTTTTAAAAAGAAGGGGGGTTGTGCAGCCCCCCTTCTTTTTCTAATTTATTGGCCCTGTGGACCCCATCCCTCAGGGCCTGTCCCAATTTTTTATTTTAACAAAAATCGGGAAGGGGGCCGCGTGGCCCCCCTCCCGAGGCCATAATTTGCCCCAGGGATCCCATCCCCCGGGGCATGCCCCTTTGTTTTTTTAAAATTGTTATTTTGGAGGGGGGCTGCCTTGCCCCCCTCCTGTGGCCAGTTCTGACCCTGGGGTCCCCATCCCCCGGGGCCGTTTCTTTTTAAAAAATGTTTTTTGGGGGGAGAGGGGGGCCCCGTAGCCCCCCTCCCAGGCCACTACCATTCCCTGGGGCTGGCCCTCTTCATTGGGGGCCATGGGGGCGTCCCCAATCCCCCCATGGTCCCAGCCGGCTCTTCACATCCTGCGGGAGGCGGCATTGCTTTTCCACATGGGGAGCAGCTAACATGCTGATCCCGTGTGGAAAAACAATCTGCTTTCCTATTTGGAAGAGAGAGCATGCCTTTATTTGGGGTGCTAGAGGGTGTCAAAGTGACACCCCCTGCACCCTTGCTGGATTCGGTATTTACCAAATCGGTAAATACCGATTCGGTAATGCCCATTGATTCCTATGGAATCAATGGGCATTACCGAATCGGTATTTACAGAATCGGTAAATACCGAATCTTAACGATTCGTTATTTTCCGATTCTGTATTACCTACATCCCCCCCCCCTCTATTTTACCACTTCTTAAATACCGAATCGGAATCATTCGGTATTTAAGAAGTGGTAAAATAAAATTACCTACATCGGGCCCTAAGTATATGAGGTGATATTTTCAATTCGAAGGTGTTTTTTATTTCAAAGTAATATAGTGTTAGTAAAGTGTGGTGTTTGATTTTGGTTATAAAATATGCATAAAATTTGAGCTGTTGTTAAATAAGTACTTTATGTATGTTTAGGTATTTTTCACATAGAAAAAGTGCAGTTTGTCATCTTTATAAGACTGTATGGTTTTGAAAATGAGGTACAGCGTTAATTTTGGTTTGTAATGTAGTCAGGGAGATAAACAAAATGTCGCACGTTTGCAAATTATACTTTTTGTGGAAATAGTTTGGTGGGGGGTGGGGGTAGGAGATGTATGTGTTATTAAGTTAAAAGCGATAAAACAAAACCCAGAAATGTTATGTGGGCAGGTTGTGGTCTCATTTTTGACACTGAGAGGTAGATTTGAATGTAAGTCAAGGTAGGTTGTTGTACTGTGAGGCCGTCTACAGTGTTTGGGGATTACATGGAGAGGAGATGGAGATAGGAAAAGTGATACATTCCTTTTATATGTACCCATAGTTTGAATCATGTGATCCTAGGTTGAGATATAATATGAACATGGTTTCTGGTTTGCATTTGGGTATAGTTAATAGTTTTTGTAGTTTCTTACTAGTGATTAACACCATCGCTGCTGATCGTATCCTTCTCCTGTGCTGGGCCCTAATGTAAATGGGTGTGGTCATGACGAGCTGAGCTCGTCATGAGCACACGTGAGGTATACCTCATGACGAGCTGAGCTCGTCATGAGCATCGAAGGGGTTAATGAAAAGGTAGATATACTAAAATATATGGTAGTAAACATATTAATCAATGTCTGTTCTTATGGAATAGAAGTGGTTGGGGGAGTGCTTCTTTAGAAGAGATGTTTTATAAATGTGTGAGAGATAAAAAAAGAAATGAAAATGTGCGGTATATTTTCTGTGTGACTTTCTTGATATTAGAGAAGTACATGTGATTTTAAGTGATACTATTTGTTAGGCTGTGTCCCTGTGCTGGATATATGTAGGTGTTGAAGTGGTCCGGGTTTTACCGATGCTGAGCTTCACTATCCCTTTTGAGACACTTGTCAATGTATTCATTCCATTTAATGTCTTTAATATAGATACAGTAAAGGGACAGTTTGGGAATTAGAGCTTTGTTTACTCTCCCCATTCCCTGCTATACACTCTACAGAGTGTTTAAATGACTTTCGTAACATATAGATGTCTAGCTAGTAAAGGTGGTGTAGTTCAACGGGGCCCATTTATAAACCCTGCTATGGGATGGTTTATGTTTTACCCTCCAATTTGGATGTTTCAATACTTTTTGCTGATAAGCGTTCCGGCAGACACTTGTTAAAATTAACGTCATATATGGGTATAGTGGCGCTACTGGGAATGGTGGGGGTTTCTGTTTGATTTCGTACTGTTAACCAAGGGCGGGGTTGGGTGTGAGGGAGGTGGTTATGTTGCTGATTGAAACACAGAATGGTTGGTTTATGTTTTACCCTCCAATATGGATGTTTGAATACTTTTTGCTGATAAGTGTCCCGGCAGACACTTGTTAAAATTAACGTTGGATATGGGTATAGTGGCGCTACTGGGAATGGTTGGGGGTTTCTGTTTGATTTCGTACTGTTAACCAAGGCCTGGGGTGGGTGTGTGGGAGGTGGTTATGTTGGTGATTGAAAAACACAGAATATAGTAACGTGCAGATGTCGAGCTACTAAAGGTGATATAGAACCACTGAGGGCACTTATAAAGCTCAGTATGGCATGTGATATGTTTTAGTCTCAAATTTGCATGTTTTAATACGTTTTAATGATGTGCGTTTCAGGAGACATCTGTTGAAATTAAGCCTCTGTATGGCTATAGTGGCGCTTCTATGTTTGCTGGGGCTCTTTCTTTTATTGTGTAAAGTTAAGCAAGGGCGGGTGTTGAGGTGGTGTAGTGGTACTGTGACTATTTATAAACCGTCTTATGGTATGGTGTATGTTTGAGTTGTAAAATTGCAGGCTTTAATAGCTTTTGCTGATGAGCGTTCCGGCAGACACCTATTGACATTAAGTCTATGTATGGCTATAGTGGCGGTAACGGGAGTGCTGGGGCTTGTTTGATTTTGTAAGGTTAAGCATGGGCATGGGTGGGGGAGGTGTGTATGTTGCTGATTAAGAGGTGGACATTTGTAACGTGGGCATGTGTAGTTAGTAAAGGTAATGTAATTTCACTGGGCCCATTTATTAACCGTGCCATGGGATGGTTTATGTTTTTCCCGCCTTGCATGTTTGAATACTTTTTGTTGATAAGTGCTCTGGCACACACCTGTTAAAACTAAGCCTGTGCATGTGTATAGTGGCGCTACTAGGAATGGTGGGAGTTTCAGTTTGATTTCTTATGGTTAAGTAAGGGAGGGGGTGGGTGTGGTGAGGTGGTTATGTTGCTGATTGAAACACAGAATTTAGCAATGTGCAGATGTCGAGCTACTGAAGGTGATGTAGTACCTCTGGGAGCACTTATTAAATGCCCAATGGCATGGTCTATGTTTTACCCGCAAATTTGCATGTTTTAATACGCTTTGCTCATGAGCGTTCCGGCAAACAGTTGTTGAAATTAAGTTCCTATATTGCTATAGTGTGTCTACTAGATTTGGTGTGGCTCTTTCTTTGGTTTTGTAAGTTTAAGGAAGGAAGGGGAAGAGGGTAGTGCAGTGGCAGTGTGCCTATTTATGAATCGCGTTATGGTATGGTGTATGTTTTTCTGGCAAATTCCCATGTTTTAATACCTTTTGGTGATGAGTGTTGCAGCAAACAGCTACACAAATTACACAATATTTCCGTGGAAAAGAAACCTTTGTGCTGATAGAGTCTTGTACTGTGGTAGAAGGCTGATAGGGTTGATGGAAAATTATGAAACTAGGTGCCATTGTAGATTTCAATAGAAGCTTACACTGTTTCTTTGTTACTATGGTGTAGTTAGGGTTCTAAGTGGGAGAAAAAAGTGAGAATGCTCTAAAAGGGAGGGGGGATGCTCTTAAAGGGGTGTGGGCTATGCAATTTGGGCCTTGGTCTAAATCAAGTTAAGTATCATTGTGTGCTTTAGAAAATCCTCTCCAATTATCCTACTTTCCTTCCATCCATCCATACATTGATACATCCAGCTTTGTATCTATGCATTAATGCATCTGGCCATGCATCCACTCAGCCTTTATTCAACTATACGTTCTTATTTCTGTGCATCGTCTGCCCCCGATCCTAAATACGGCGTATTATACTCATCCAACCACCCTCTTAAGGGGTCGAAAAGGCTTGCGAAAAGCATTGACAGGCAGATTTTTTTTATAAAGAATAACAAAGCTTTGAGTTGCTCTTTGTGGAGCATACTTCGCCACCCTTCTCTGGTGGTGTTTTAAACAAAGGTACATCTAGCGAAAGAAATGAAAAGGAGCTTTTAAGTGTAAGATGTTAATTTAGAAACATAACGTTTTGTCGAGTTGTATATAGGTACACTGTTTTAAAGTGGCTGTGACTGACAGATAGTGAATACCTGTATTTCTTACATTTGAGAAAGTATACCAGAGAGCTACTTTGGAGTGGTGAGAACCCTGAGTTCTATATTTCCCTGTGAAGAACAGTATGGGAATATAAAAGTAATTGGAAAACTTTTATGTTCATATTGAAGAGGGGATGTGAGAACTAAGTGAGGCAGGCAAAGCGTGTGTTTTCGTAGCACTAAAACAAGAACGTGCGTAAGGTGAGAGCAGGTTTGTGCTGGAGTTGCCTGCTTGTGGTCATTTGCAGAGCCGCAACCAGAGCAAAATTTCGGGGGTGCCTAATTCTTTCAGCAATAGGCAGAGTGGGGATGTAGGGGCTGTAAAACGGGGTGAAAAAGTACAGAGTCTCCTTTACAAAAAAATTATCTTTTGAAGACCTGTGAAGTACTCGGGTGCGGCTCTGTGTGTGCGCCCAGGAAGCTGTCTCAGAAAATTCGGGGCAATGGGCGTTGCGTGCCTGGTGGTCTGTCTGCTAATCACCCCATGATGATGTTGCTTCAGCGTTGCAAGAAGAGAAGGTAAATCCTGAGAGAAAATGGCTCTCTTTAAAGGATTTCCCTTCTCCTACAATGCGAGTAACTTGGCATGATATCTGCACTTCTAAGTAGTGAGCAATATGCATGCTCTCACAGTGTCACTGCAGTGCAATAAAGAAAAACAAATGGATTACGTTTGTGAGGCCCGAGAATAGAGCCCTATAAATATCCATTTCGAGGCCCTCAAAATTAAAGTGCTGGTGGTTAGATCCCCACAGACACCCCCCCCCACTTAAAATCCTAAGTGCATTGTTATGTTTGCGAAGTTGTAGATAAAATTGTTAGGCTAATAATGGAAATTTTTGAGTGTGCTGTTTGGTTGATAATATCATCCTAAGTACATAGATTAAAATTTTAAAAATACTATTTATAAAGTTGTCTGCGGTGGGTTGCAGACAAAGTGCTGTGGGGTGGTGGGGTGTGGCAGAGAGGTGAAAAGTATGAGGTAGTGCAGTTATATATAAATTGTAAAGGTGTATGTAAATAATTAAATAAATACTTGCTGTATGTTCCGTGGCACTACTTGTCATGCTAGTGCTCCTCTGTCGTGCTCCATCACGTTGCAGCACTGGGTCTAGAAGTCGTTAGAGGAAGTTTTGTAATTGTATGTTATTATTTTAACATAGTGAACAAATGTGAAAAATAAATGAATCTATTTTTTGTTTTTCAGAAAATTATTTGGATTAAAATATGGAAATGCCTAGAAGAAGTGAAAGAAAAAGAAAAGAGAAGAAAATATATATTTGAGTAAAAGAAATAATCTTCAAGTAGAAAAAAATGTGAGTAGAACAGAAACAGTTTATTCTACTAAAAGTAGAAGACAACTTTTGAAAAACATATTACGAACATTTAATGAAAAAAAGATCACACAAAGCAAAAAGAAGAATTTTTCAAGTAAGGTGAAGCAGAGTTCAATTTCAAATAAAAGGAAAAGGAAACACGATAAAGAAACAGTATCTGCTACTCGGAGACAAAAGCAATTTCAATTTCAAGAAATTCGTCAGAATTTAATGAATTTAATGAAAACATGCTGCAAATATAAAGGAAAAGTGTTGCAATTCAAAGAGAAGCAGCGTATTGAAAGTATAGTAGATACTGCTTTCAATTTAAAACAGAAGTTATTCATTTTGATTTTAAAGAGAATGAAACTATTGGATAAAATAGTCAAAGTATTGAAAGACAAAAGTAGAAAAAAGAGACTTGTGAACAGAACCAATTTTTGTAAAATCTTTTGTGGACATTGGAGGCATACTTCTACTACTGAGCCTTTTTTTAATGAGGAAAGTTACTTCCAGGAAAATTGTTTGTCATTTACAGTTGATACTGGAGGTCGTTGCTACGTAGTTCAGGATGGTTGTCCTCTTCCAAAGGGGGAAATGGTTGGTAAAAGTGCAGAAGAGTTAATAGCTGAAGAAGTGCAAGGGAAACGTCCACAAGCTCCAGTGTATAAGTGGAGTTGTAGTAGTATTTGTAGTATTCGACAGAAATCCATTGATATAATGCGGAATTTGCTACTAGAATATACTCAGAAAAGTATTAAACAGACAGTTAAGTTGTTACAAGGACTAGAGGCATGTAATGTAAGAAAATATACTGAGAAGTGTGGGCATTCTCTTGCTTGTCTTTCAAGAAAAGTTTGTAAAAGTGTTTTTCATCATTTGAGGATGTTAGCAGTACACCATTCAGAAATGCGGAAGTTTGTAAAGAAACTGTACTATGTAAAAAGTCCTGCATTATGTTTAAGTGAACTGAATACAAGTCTTTTATATGGTTCTTTATCAGATGTTCAAAAAAAGTGTGATGATATTGAAATGGAGGTGAGAAAGTGATTAGCACTGATCAGTTTATTGTCGACATACTGATTATAAAAGTCAAAGTAGGAATGTTGATTTGTATTTGAAAAGTGAAAAGGAGAACAATGATAAGTGGGAAGAATTTGCAACTTACTTGTTTGTTGAAGGTCGATTTGAGTTAGGTAGTGATCAACGTATATGTAAATATTGTTACAACAAATTAGAAGAGAACAAAATGCCTACTAGAGCACAACATCATAACTTGGAATTAGTAGCTATTCCGGAGGAGCTGACCAAATTGAATACATATGAGTCGGTTCTAATTCAATCTGTTCATCCTTTTCAAACTATAATTCGGATGGAGCCTAAAATAGGTGAACTGCCACCAACAGACTTGCAAAGAGGGCTGAAAGGAAGAGTGGTGTACTTACCGTTGGATTTTAAGAAAAACATTGAAACTATTGTTGAAGAGAAAGAGGAAAATGAGGCAGCAGTTATTTTAGTAAATGGTGTACCAACAAAGACTCGGAAAATATGGCAAGAATTTGTGGATGTTAATAAAGTTGAAAAGGCTACCTTATATCTTATAGAGAACAATATTATTACAAAAATGTAAATGTGGATGAACAGGTAATATGTTTAGAAGATGAATCTGAAAATTCAAGTGTTCAAATAGAGAAAGTGGACAAGTCAAGGACTGAAGAGATTAATGAACATTACACAATATGTCCTCTGCATTCAAAAGAAGTGATAGGAAGTAGCATTGAGTTATTTCAAATGAAAAAAGCACAGGGAACTCCAATGAGTGTATGGGAGAAAAGCTTGGAAGCTCGTTGTTTTCCACAGCTGTTTCCCACTGGAGAAGGTGGACGATATGATGACCGACCTCTACGGATTCCAGCTTCAGAATATCGGTCAACAAGATTATATTCTGAAGATCCTAGATTTCAACAGGGCAGTCTATAAATATTTCACCTTTTGTTTGAAAGTGATCTGTCTTATCTCTTGTATGCAGTGAATCACATACTCAAAACTGGAGTTTATCAATCACTTCTTTTTGCAAAAGAATTTGTGGAGAAAGTTCAAGAAACAGATGAAAATTTAGAAGCACATTTGATCAATTTGATGACATGTCAACGTGAAACAAATGTGTATTGGTATCATCGTCATGGAGAACTCAAGTGTATGTTACGGAACTTAGGTACACCAACATGGTTTGTGAAACTTAGCTGTGCAGAGTATGCATGGGAAGATATGCTTGAGAAGCAAATTCCAATATAATTTATTTTTAAATAAAGACTCCTGATGAACTGTGTCCGTTGGATCCTGTAAATGTGTGCAGATATTTTATTCATAGGTTTCAAGCTATGATGTCTTTTGTCTGTAGTAAAAAAGAATCCATCTCTTGGAGAAGTTGCTGATTTCTTTTGGAGAAACGAGTATCATGCAAGAGGTGCACCTCATATACATATGCTACTATGGATCAAGGATGCACCTAAATTTGGAAATGATTCTGATGAAACAGTATTGTCTTTTATCGAACAGTATGCGACATGTGAGATTCCAAGAGAAGGAGGAGATAGAAGCTTGAGACAGCAAGTTTTACGTTTCCAAAGTCACTGTTGTGGAAAGTATTGCAGAAGAAAATACAAGTGTAAAGAAAATTTTTACACCAAATGTCAGTTTGGTTTTCCCCGTCCAGTCATTTCTAAAGGAAGAGTAAATTCTTTTTTTTCTTCTGTAAGGCACACAATAACTCAGAAATCTCCAAAGAATACCTACAACTTAAAAAGAACAGAAGTGTCAAAGTTTATCAATGACTACAATCCAGTCATTTTAAAAAGGTGGAATGCGAACATGGACATCCAGTATGTTGCAGTTAACTCAATTGCTGTTGCACGTTATGTTACATCGTACATAACAAAATCCGAAAAAACAGAGATGAAACAAATGAGGGAAGAAACTGCACAAGAGAATAGCCATAGCAAAAAATTGTACAGCTTTACTTTGAAAATGCTTTCACACCAAGAAATTGGATCGTATGAATGTTCAGACTGCTTGTGCTCTTCAAGTTTATATTCAAAGTCAATAGGAATCATTTGGGTAAGTTTAGGTCTTGCCTGCAAACGAGTGTTGAAATCATTAGAAGAAATTGAACAATTAGCAGCAAATGAGCCAGACAGTACAGACATTCTTAAAACTAATATGTTGGACACATACTATCCGAAAAGGAGTCAACATCTTGAACAGCTATGTCTGTATGAAGTACTTCAACATTACAGCTTCAAAAGAAATCTTAAACAGAGTTTAAAAGAAGGAAAGTTTGCAGTAGTTGGATGTCATGGTTGTTTAGTAAAACATGCAAAGGGTAATCTTATAAACCACAAGAAACTTAGCTGTGAGACTCCAGATAAGCGAGAATTTTACTATGTAGCACTTCTGCAACTGTTTAAACAATGGCGTAGTGAAAGTGAATTACTTGGAGGGTTTAACTGCTATGAAGATTCTTTTAATGCTTGTAAAGATAGCATTGTATGTCCAATTTTCCCTACACATTTAAAAATGTTGAATGATGAAGTTGAACAGGAAAAGACTATTATAGCTGAAATAGCTCATGAAAGTTCTCAAGATAGTCAAAGTAGTAGTCTATGCAGTCAAGATACTCTTGGTCAACTAATGCTGGAAAATGAAGCAGCAATTGCTATGCTTGAAGTCGAAATTGCAATGCAACAAGCACACAAGGAGAATATAACATTGCAAAAGTTAGAAGAACAAGTAAATGTTGAACAGAAAGAAATATATGTGCAAGTAAGAGAATGGATAGAATATGGTTTGTTGCATGAAAAAAGAATGTCTGTGTTCATATTTTAAACCTCTTCTGATGTACATCAGTGGCCAAGCTGGGACAGGTAAAAGTTTTTTAATTAAAGTTTTGACCAGTTATCTTCAAAAAACTACTGGTTCACATTTATGTTGTGTGGTGACAGCTCCAACTGGATTAGCTACACACAATGTTAAAGGAGTTAATTTGCATAGATTATTAATGTTACCAGTGGAGCATGACAATAAATTAGAATGTCAGAAGTTGTCTGGAGAAGCTTCTTATGAAGTGTCAAGAGTGCTGAAGAAAATGAAACTTTTAATTATTGATGAGGTGAGCATGGCCTCAAACGTAATGCTTGCTTTTGTACACTTAAGAATGCAACAGGTATTAAAAACAGATTACAACATTCTCTTTGGGGGAAAACCTTTAATTGTATTTGGAGATCTGCTACAACTTACCCCTGTAAAAGAACAACCAGTGTTTAAAACTCTTCTACATGAAGACACTAAGAAATCTTTGGGAAGCATTGGAAATGTAAATCTATGGCTACATTTTGAATATAAAGCACTCACTCAGAATATGCGACAAGCAAGAGATGAAGATTATGCAAATATTCTAAAAGATGTAAGAATTGGTGTTCTAAGCAAGCATGGTAAACAAGCTTTTCAAAGTTGTCTACTAAAGAACTTGTTTAGAAAAGAAAACTCACCAGCAGAAGTAATGTACAAGAAAATTAAAGAACAAAAGTCTATAGTTTGCTTAATGCCTACAGTGGAAGAGTGTTATACATTTAATGGAGAGCTTATGAAATTGGAAAATCAAGAAATAGTTCACATTGAAGCTGTTGATAAAATCAAGCATCAAGGAATAATAATTGTTCTTTCAGAAAAACTACAGACTAAATTTGATTCTTTGGAAAAGCCTGTATCAAAAACTGCTGGCTTCGAATTTTTTTAGATGTATGTTTAAACTGTTGGGTAATTTTGAAGCGTAATCTGAATGTAGAAGAAGGTTTAGTGAATGGAGCAATGGGGAAAGTTGTTGATTTTGTGAAATATCAAAATAGAAATGGAATTGAATTTTTGAAAGTTAAATTTGATCAGATTGCAGAGGTAAGATAGATTGCATGTTCTGTCGCACGTTTTTTGCTTGTAAAAGACTTGTATGTTCGTAGAAAACAGTTTCCCTTCTGTATAGCATATGCAATAACTATTCACAAATCACAAGGTTTAAGTGCAGATAATGCTTTGGTAAATGTTGGAAGAACTGTGTTTAAAGAGGGAATGGTATATGTTGCATTATCTTGAGTTAGAACGTTGTCTGGTTTGTATTTACTTGATTTTGATGAGGACAAGGTTAGTGCTGATGTTAATTGTGTAAGAGAATATAATCGTTTGAGAAAGCTTTATGCTCTCCATTTAGGTGAATATCCTATTTATGAAAAACATGTGTTCAAAACGCAAACATGTTAAAGAGTTAACTATGGTTGAAAAGCAGAAAGAAAATCAACAGAAAAGCAAAGATGTAAAAAAGCAGAAAATACAAACAAGTGATGATATTGTTGGATACCGTTTAGAAAATGCTTCTGGTGTCAACTGCTATGGTAATGTTATTCTAAATGTTATATTTTATCTTGAAGATGTTTGTGGTGAAATTATGGAAAGTCAGGAAAAAACTTTATGTTCTGCACTTTACACTTTATTTCAAGAACTGAGAACTAATAAAAGTAAGATCCATCTGCTTCTGGTATTCGCCAACTGTTGTATACATGTACTAGATCTTTAACTTTCAGTGCTAATATACAGCAAGATGCACACAGATTTCTGATGGTTATGCTTGGAGTACTAGAAGAAGAAAGAATTCAGATTGAGAGTTTATTTAGACTCAGTTACAAATGGGAACATAAATGTGAAGAGTGTTTATTATCTTTAAGGACTATAGTTGACAGAGAACGATTTTCATACCTGACTGCAAATCTGTACCATTTTCCAAATTAGTAATAAAGCTGATCATGAGATGATGTGTTCTCGTTGTAAATCAAGAATGCTATCTACATTATATAAATACAACTGGTAGCCAGGGATAGACAGGGCGCTCAACCAAAATAATAGGGTAAGTCAATAAGCAAACAATTTCAAAAGTGCTACTAAGGGTGGAAAAAGGAGAGGCTACCAGGCTACCCCAAAATCCCCATAACGGGAATATAAACAATTAGAAAGAGCTTTTCCTCCCTGAGCAATGCTAGTAATGTAGATACCAAATTTCACAAAAGTATAAAGTTCATGAACAATTAATTGTCAAACAAAGTCAATTCAAATTCTCATATGATCCCAATTTCGGTGTTGTTCAAATTAAGTTCATCCAGTCCTTCTTGTTCAATACTTCTTTATTCCAATTCCAACAACGAAAATAATGGAAGATGAACAGTATCCTTCAGACAGCCACAACAGCCTACACGTGTTTCGTCAAGCATAAGTCTTTGCAATTGACTTCATCAGGGCTGTAAAGAACAAATAATTATATATCATAACTATGTACATAACGAAGTTATGTAATACTTCCAAAACCTTTACAAGGATGATCAAGCTAAAAGTCAGTGAAACTAAAGATATAGGAAAATATTATCCAGTTAGACATATTAGAACAACACCTCAAAGTGTTAAAGAACAGATCAAAGGATATAGCAAGTCACTAAGGTTTAGAGAACCACTAAAGTGCACAACTCCACCAGGTAAAAAGTTTCAAATTCAAATATCACTATTCACCTTCATAAACAAAAGAATAAGTGTCCAATATCAAGTCGATCAGCATAAATTGAATAAGATCTAAAAAAATAGAAATGATACCAACATGTAAATGAAATTAATAGCAACAATAAACTGTCCATTATTTTATATCCACGTGAACTGCAAGCGGGGTCATTATCTATAAAGAACTCTCTCAACCCAGTAAACATACTCCTTTTCCAAACACGATATCCTCTTATATCTCAACGATCTAGTCGTAAGTCCAATGACAAGAATAAGTCCGCAAGAAACACAAAAGAGAAACTAATGTTCTTACAGTCAAATGACAACGTGTGTTATTTCAACATTACAAAGTTAATCAGACAACTTACCAAAACTACTGAGCATTCAATCCTGGTCAGTAGGAATATATCATTATATAACATGTACACCTACAGAGTAAACCAGAGGCAAGACAAAAAGTAAGGTCACAGTACTTAATCTAAGACAGACATCATATAAGATACAATTTACGTATCATAAGCGGTTACCTCAGTGTTATCCTCACATATGACGAGTATATACCTAAAAAAACATACATAAGTAACCAGTTAAAAAAAGATGCGTGATCAAAAAAGTAATCTGGTACTGTTTAAAATATGGTAATAAGTAAACCATGCTGAACTCACCCCGCAAGCTTTAAGCGTCTCTAACGGGGTGTTATCTTTATGCACTGTCCCGACCCTGCCGGTAATAAACACTGTACTATTAAACCTGAATACAACAAAATCGTACAAGGTCCAGTTAACATAACGAGACGATTTATCTTGCTCCTGATTTGCCCGACAGACCGTATCAGTCATTCCTAATCTCCGGCGGCGTGCACACCCGGCGCCATTTTCTTAGCTATTTATAAAACTTTAATTGCCAGTGTGGGGGCCATCTTGCAACGTGCAATTCAGCAATCGTTCCTTTAATATAAAATCGAAAGTGGTAAATCTATTCCGTAATCATGTTATGCCAAAATTCCATAAACACACACAGAACCGTCAGTATATGTCTTTATTAAACAAGAGAATTTTTATTACTAAAAGGCCACGTTACGGCTGACTATATAGTCCTTCATTACTTACTAGTGACCCTTCTTCATGCTCGCAAACTTCGTGACTACCTATTCGGTCAGTAGAAATTTATCCCAACAATTAATATTCCAATCTACATTATGCCTACAAAGATATGGAAAATATTTGATTATAATGCTGCAACGCTGTCGACCAAATGGAAGAAAAGTGTAAACCAAAATTAAAAATGTTGTTGCTAATCAAGTATCTATTTCTGGAAGAACTTTTGCAACAGTTGATATTATCTTCCAAGCTAGAAGTACTACTACAAGTGGACATTATACAGTTTATTTAAAGTGTAATATTGGTTGGAGTCACTGTAACGATACACACTTGGAAATGAAACCGAGATTGCCTTATGAATTACCCAACTCATACTTGATTTTTCTGAAACAAAGATTTTAGATAAACCATTCGGCTTCATGGGAAGGTGTATAGATCTTTAAGGAATTCATACTGGATGCTTTCAAAGTGAAAATTTTGATACATTATCTGGCGTATTGGGAAGATGTGCAGAGAAACTACGTAAGATCTTTAAGGAATTCATACCGGATGATTTCAAAGCAAATTTTTTTATACATTATCTGGTGTATTGGGAAAATATGCAGAGAAACTATGAAGTAAAGATAAGATTTGAACATTTGAAGTAGTATTGGATGTGCTATTTGTGTTGATTTTGTATTATATTTGGGAGAATTAAGGTTGTTTTTTTTTAACAATCTAGTTGAATGTTTTTTTTCCCTGCTGTTAATGATGAAACTACACTGACATCACTGTGAATAGCGAAGTTAAATAGTAGCTGATGACAGCAAAACAAGGGAGAAAAATTGTTATCTGAATGCTAAATTGTTTTGTATTATTTAAAAACTCATTGTAATTTGTGAAATGTATTACGTTACATAGCACTTTTGCAGTTTATTTTATGTAGTTGAAAAGTTAGAAAAAACAGTACTAATGACAAATACACAATAGTAGTTTGATATTTAAAAAACCTTTGAAATTCATTGAAAAAACCATAGGTTTCAGGGACGTTATACTTGGAAATTAGCATTTAAAAAAACTTTGAAATTCACTAGAAACAACCATAGGTTTTACAGATGTTATAGTTAGGAATTAGCATTTAAAAAACCTTAGAAATTCACTGAAAAAAACATAGGTTTCAGGGACGTTATAGTTAGTTAGACATTTGACTCATATAAAACCAGAGAAATTCACCTGTTATGGTCAGTTGAGCTAATAATGGGTATGTGATTGATTCTTTGCATTACTGACTAGGTGTGTGAGTAACTCTATGGATGAGTGGCAGAGTGTGACTGCATGTATTGATGTATGACTGCATATTATAGTCCTATATTGATGAGTAACTACATGTATAAATGACTGGATGTGTGTGTAGACCTAGGAAATAGTGAGTGGCATGTAATATATGGCATTCTTCTGTGTATGGTTTCAAAATTAGTAGCCTGCATTTTAGAATGGGTGTATCAAAGTTTATATTAGGGCATCAGTATGTGCATCAGATTATCACGTGGATGATGTCATGAGTGATGTCGTGAGTGATGTCAATGACCATGTCATGAGTGATGTAATGTGTGACATCATCCGCAGTGCATTGCAGGCGCGCTAGTTATAGTTAGCTCAACTAACTATAACAGGCGAATTTGTCTGGTTTTATATGAGTCAAATGTCCAACTAACTATAACTTCCATGAAACCTATGGTTTTTTCAGTGAATATATATATATATAGAGAGATAGATAGATAGAGAGAGAGAGAGAGAGAGAGAGAGAGACAGAGATATTCCATTATTCCGTTAATATTTAATTTCTAAACAGTTGTGACTTTCCTGTGTAGGCATTGCAGAAAGAACCTCAGTCCTAGGAAGTCATGTTAAATTAACTAATTTAAATGAAAGATAGACAGATAGACAGATAGACAAATAGATAGATAGACAGACAGACAGACAGACAGATAGAATTTCAGCATTTGCGATTGTAAATTACCAGTGTGCAATGTCGCAAATTTTGCGATTCCCATTTTGCGATTGGATTTAAGGAATCGCAAATTGCGATCCCTTAAATACAATTTAAAAGGCACATAACAATGCGCGATTTAGCCTTAAGGAATCGCAAATTACCACCAACTTCAAGTTGGTGGTAATTTGCGATTTCACTTAAAAATGCACTATTTTGCATTTTTTAAAGTGCCATGTGGCGCACATACATGCCATTAGGGCATGCATTTGTGCCAGATGGGCACACATGCACATTTCAGGGGTGCAACAGGGTGTCCTTTTGACACCCTGAACCCCTGAAATTGCATTCTCAATTTGCGATTCTCTATTTGCTAATTGCAAATTGAGAATGCCTTCCCATTCATTCCTATGGGCCTCTTAGCCCATAGGAATGAATGGGAAGGTATTCCTTAGTTGCGAATCTCAATTTGTGATTCGCAAATAAGGAATATGTGGGATTAGCAAAATTATTAGCAAATCCCACATACATTGCAGTTTGCGATTCTCAAATTGCGATTCGCTGACAATAGCAATTTGAGAATCGCTAAACTCTATTTTCATACATATGGCCCAAAATCGTTATAAAAAAAATGACATTTAGCATTTCTATTGATATTATTTGCGTGCACCATAGAAAGTAAAAAAATAATGCAAAAGCTTCATAAAATGTGCCATATAACTGAAACTTTAAGTATAAGTGCTTAACATTATTAGGATCTTATCATTTTTTAAACATTTATATGTTACATGTAGGTACTTTTTTAAATTGAGGTAGTAGGCCTCAATTGAAGTTACACATTTTTGTGTAATAATCACTGACAACTTTTTAAGTATTATAATGTATGATATGTTTGACTTTTTCATTATGCTTGAACTTAATAAGGAGTTTATTTTACTAAATAAGAAAACGCTAACTTTAGCATGCATGGAAGAACTTTTTTTCCTCCTCGGGCTGCATTATTTCATAGCCTGATGTAATGGAACTTTGTACGTTTCCTCAAATGTTGCTTTATAAATTCTGTTCATTTTACATTTTTTAAGCGACAAGAGACCCTTTTGCAGCATTTCTTTGTGTGTGTATTGATGGTAACCTAACCTTTGGACTGTATCCCTGAAGAGCAACAAAGTAACTAACCTGTGAGTATGGAATGGACAGTCATTTCTCATGATAAGCATGGGAAAGTATGTTGGAGTATCAATTTCTATCTGGAGAACGAAAGAACAATCACATGATGATCAGACCATTGTCTGGTGACTACTGATGTCACCAACTAACAATATGGAGTATAAAAATTGGCTGTCCTAGATGGAGGGAGCTTTTCTTAATTTCCCCTTTCCTTGATTGTTGACTGTCTGCCAAATTAGCTTTTCACACCCCTTGTCTTTTCCCTTGCTGATGGTCATGCCTGCTGGACGATTTGGAGCTGTCTGGTGAGACCCCAGACTCGAACTTTCCTGATTAATGCTCCATTCCACCTGCCCATGCCCATTAATTTTTCCCTAGTGGACTTTAACTTGGCCCCTTTGCCCATGTTAAGAGAACTCTTGTGAACCGTTCTTCTGTCTTTGTTTGTTGTAGAAATTATTCATTATAAACCATCTTCTTATGAATTAGTTTATTTAGCAACATATTTACTTAGATTACATGTGTGGTTTTATACCATGAACTGTTAGACTCATGACTGAGCTTGCGAAAATTGTACTTATATGCATTGAATTTGGATCTCTAATACAATAACCAAATTATCTACATTTGTTCGAGTCTTGTTTTGTGTCTAAATGTTCTTTCCACAGAAACTGTGATTTGATTGTATGATTTCTAAATGCCTTATAAAGTCATGGTTCCTTTGCTCTTGCTTTGTGTAGCAACAGCAGAGATCTTAGTTTGCATGATTCTTTGTTAGACTAAACTTCTTTAGGAAGTGAGGTCTTATAATTTCAATACTTTTTTATAGCATGTATCTGAGAGTAATATATTTGAACCTGATCGCCAATTTGTGAATTGGCTGCCAATTATTGGTCTTCATTGGGTGGCCGACAGTGGGACATTCTAATTTCTCACCCTTCACTTCGATAAAGAAAGGTCTATCGGAGGAACATCGCCTCTGTGGGTGAAGTAATAAATAAACATCTGTTATTCAACACCAAGATACCTTTCTGGGCGAACGCGCAGTCTAAATACACATGTTCCATTATAGAAACGGAATAAAAACAGTTACTAGTATAGGCCCAGACCTGAGAAACCAGTATATTGCTTCTGCTGCAACACATGCATACTCTATGTAGTGCCTAGACTACACACAGGTAGGTTCTTGAAACAGGAAAGTAGGTTTATTCACGGATGTCTTTCACTTTTAAATGTTTTCCTTGAGGTGTTAGTTGCACATGCATAGACCAGAAATTCAAGTAAAAAGGGATTCCCTTATTTGCATGGGGTCATGCCCCAAGCTAATCAGGGAACTGCCACTTATGATAGAGTTAGCACTACATGTGTGCCAACACTGTCAGTATTACATTACGGGCCTCAAAGGAGTCCGTGCCCCTTCTGTAATATCGAAGGGCCTCAGGGGCGCATAAAGTCAAAACACACGTCTGTTGCGCCCCACAAGGCACTTTACACTATACAGCCATCAGGGTTTTATAGGGGCCGGGTCTTACCGGTGCTGATCACCAGCAGTTTTTTAAAGGGGGCCTCAAAATGGGTCTCTATTGGGCTCAGTTTTGTGCCCTGGCACAGGTGGGCCATTTTTTTCTGGACTGCAGAGACAGCAGGCACATCGAAGGGCGCGTGCTCACACTGCTCACTTCTCACTAGTGGAGAAGTTACAACATGACGTCATGCCATGTGAGCGTTGTAGCGGAAGGGAAATCATTCAAAGAGAGTACATTGTCCCTCTGGATTTCCCTTCTCATTTTGAAACTCTTAAGCCGTAACATTGTGGTGGTGTCACCAGGGCATTAAATGGAAGCTTTTTCAATATTATATACAAGCCATAGTTGCTGCTTATTTATCTTATCTTTATCTAACAAAGATTGACAAAGCCAGCAGTCCTCACTTGTTGTAGGTATGATGTTACTTTTTGTAACATATATCTGGATGCAATGACAGAAACTGCAGAATACAAGTCTTGCGGCACACTATGCTAAGCACAGATTTTTAGCTTACGTATTTCTAAGCCACGCCCTTAATTACATCAGCCAAGCCCCTTTGAGAGACCCCCCCAGATTTGTCATCCCACTTAAAGCCCTGCAGCCCATGGGGCCGTATCCTTATCTTGTTTTCTGCACTGTGCCAGTGCAGAAGGGGTCGGTTTGCTTATCTTTTGCATCTTCTGTGTATACAGTAAATTTAAAAGCCATAGAGTCCGTGAATCTTTGGTTGACAGCAGAACTCGAAAACAGAAAGAGGCAATTATTGTCTGTGTTTCCGTAACTCTACTGTCTTCAGGCCATGGACGGACTGGAAAATACGAAAAAAACAACGCACATATCTTTTTATTAAATTAATGTAGCCTTCTTGTACAGACTTCTTGTGCGCATGCTCAGTGTATAAGCGGGTTCATGGTACCGCCCCTGGAGTCAATACAGTTAAACATTCTAAACGTGTCCTCAGAGATTCAGTTGTACAGTCAAGCTGAAGAAACATCTTCCTTGGTTTGGAGTGAGCATGTTTTGAGGTTTGCTCCATACACAAAACATGCACAGAAATCTGCACTCGTTCTTCAACTACTCCATTCAAGGGGGCGGGTAAAAAGGATAAAATGAGAAGATGAATTATTTCTACGTTAAGTGATAATTGTGATCTGCGGCAACGTCCTTCATCCTACGTGGGAGGGCATTCCATTAACTGGGGCCGACCACCGAGAAGATGGGGTTTCCATCCAAGGGCACCTCATATCAGTGCCCTCATATTGGCTGGATTCACTTTCGTGGTTCTTGTGTCTGCTTTAAAAAGTGCAAACTCAAAGTACATTAGTCATTTAGATATTACAGCCCTTTAACATTTTTTAAATAAATATCCGTCTTTTGCAAACGTAATCCTGTCTATTAAAAATGTCAGCCAAACGACAAATGGGATTTACGGGCGCTATTTGATAATGTGTTTACAGATGTTTTTTTCGCATGAATTTCAGCACCCAAGGCCCTTTTTTCTTGATTGCTCTTTTTATTACACTCTGAGTGGAAACCTTTCTGCCTCTTCTGCGTTCATTTTTTCCGTGTCGCCATAAACATATTAGCCATTGTTTGCATCCCCTGAGAACACTAAAGGGGAAAAGCTTAACATTCCACACAATAGCTGCTGCAGGATTAGTTAGTCATAAGCCCTGACAAAAATATTTACTTTTAGAACAGGAGAAAAGGAAATTATTTCGTACTGTTTGCTGGTAGTTATATTAAGCTAATATTGTCTCTTGCATGCCGGCCGTGAAATTCCCCGTCTTCAAACAAAAAACAGCGGAGTTGCGGCATATCCGATGGCGACCTGTCACCGTGACTTCCTTTCTAGTTCAGGTTGGAGCAGCTGTGATGTGCTTAAAATAGCAACCCCTATTTAGGTTGTTTTCAAGTCTAAAGGAAACCATCTTAGAGTCCTGGTTTGCTAACATGAGAGAGATAAGTAAACAGGGATTTCCATTGGGATTCGTGCTTCATTTCCCAACAGTAAACTAGAGATGCGCCTGATAGAATTGTTATTTATTTCGTCAAAAATCCACTCTTTCCTGCTCGTTTCTTTCACGAGTGGCAGGTGTAGCTTATTTTCATCAAAGGTACTTTAGCTCATCGTTTGGCCTTCTTGACCATCCAGTTGCTCGAGCTCTCTTTGTTTCGCTCCAGGCTGGTTCGTCACTTTGATGTTTATGGCAGTACTTCATAACTACTCTCAATTTAAAAGAAAATCTTCTTTTCAGTCGTGTTTATGTGAAGTGGTACATCTCACCTTACACTAGCCTCGGAGCACTTTACAGTAGCATTAAAGTTCTTTGGGCTATAACTGCATACAGAAGGGTCATGGTGATTTTATTAATTTTGCATTTTTATAGAGTGGTACTCAACCAAAAGGTTTAAGTGTGCTGTATAACATCGTTTTGAGGAGCATAAATCTCTCACAATTAGCATTATAACCCCTACAACAATTTCATCTGTAATATCATTACCAGAAAAGTCAAAAAAGGATGAAGAGAGAGGCATACCGAGTCAGAGGGATGTGAGTGAGGCTGACAAAGTGAGTTGGAGGCAGAGAAGATGTTAAGAACATGGGGGCATATTACCAACAACTAGCGATAATTTTTGTCTCTAACTTGTTTAGAGACAAAAATTATCGCCGCACATCGGCGATTTTTATCGCAGATAAACCTTGCTATTAACAAGGTTTATCGCAAATGCGATAAAAAACGGCCGAAATGCATGAATATCGCTGAAAAGTCAGCGATATTCATGCATTATCGAGCAAATGCTCTTAGCCATGTTATCCACCTCCCATTGGATAACATGGCTAAGAACTGCTCAGGGCAGGTGTTAGCTTTTGGAGATATTCCCGCTTAGCGCGAATATCTCCAAAAGTTGGTAATAGGAGATAGCGATGTTAGCGACTGTTTTCAGTCTCTAACATCTTGGCACGCCCACTTTGCATCTCATTAGTGATAAATATCACTGACATGCAAAGTGGGGCCCAAGATGGTCGCTATCTCCTACTAGCTGTCGCTAACTGGTGTTAGCGACAGCTTGGTAATAGGGAGATAATTTTATCTCTGCTTTCTTGGCTTTTAAAGCCAAAAAAGCGGAGATAAACCCCCTTGATAATATGCCCCCATGGATCTTAGAGTGGGAAGGGAGAAGTGGAAGAGTAGAAATAGTAAATTAGTGAATGGGAAAAGCAAATGTGGGTCAGAAAGAGATGTGAGAGTTCAGTTTAGAAAGACTTTGAACAGAGGTGTCTTTAATTTTCATCGTAGGATCTTTATCATTTCAGCACATTTCAGATTGACTGGAAGCCTGACCAATAGCAAAGGTACCGCACCAGATAAATCTTGAGTGTCAGCTATGTGACTTTAGATTTCTACTGGTTCCAGACTCTGGTTGTTGATGCCCCGGTTACTTACCAGTAATCTTCATTACTCCGAGTCCTAGTCTTCCTCGCCACAGTAATTAACAGTGAGCATTTTGCTCCTACAGAAACTCCAAGTAAAAAGCTACGTACTAGTCTCCCTATCCCTCCAATATGTCCCCCAGTAGCAACAACCAATCAGATAAAAGGACACAAAAGTCCCAACATGACCTGAAAAACAAAGCCGTAGACATGAAACCACTAAGAGGGCTGGGAGGGAAGGGAAACTATACAGTGGCGAGGAAGACTAGGACTCGAGTAATGAAGATTACAGGTAAGTAACCGGGGCATTACCTCCTCGTCCGTCTTCCTCGCCACAGTAATTAACAGTGAGCCGATACCAAAGCAAGAACAGCTTCATGTAAGGAACACAACCCACACAAGTAATGCATTAGAAAAACACATACTTTAGTGACAATAATGGAAAGAGATACACATCTCACGAAGTCACAGAACCAAGGACTGAAGAAGCAAAGGCCACCGAATACCCACCCCCAACCTCAAGCCGGTAATAAGACATGAAGGTACGAGGTGAAGACCAAGTGGCCACCCTGTAGATATCCTCCATGGAAACACATTTAAAGGCGGCCCAAGAAACAGCAACAGATCTAGTAGAACGCCCCTGAACCGGATGAGAGGGAACCACAGAGAGAGTATCAAACGCCAAAAGAATAGTCTCAATAATCCACCGACTGAGAGTGGAAAGAGACAGCCCCTGCCCCGGTCTAACCAGACCAAAAGCCACAAATAAGTTGTCCACCTTGCAAAAGGAAGAGATGCGGGCCAAATAAATGACCAATGCTTGCCAAATATCTAAAAGATGTAACAGAGATTCCTCCGGGGATGAAGGAATAGGAAAGAACACAGGAAGGACAACCTCAGCAGAACGATGAAAGAACAATGCCACCTCAGGGACAAAAGTGGGATGAGCACGTAAAACCCCCCTACCAACCAGAATCCTTAAAAAAGGAGCAGATGGTAGGAAGGCAGCCAAGTCCCCAACACGCCTGGCAGAAGCAACGGCTACCAGAAACACCACTTTGAGTGTCAAATAGTGCAACTCCACTGACCCCAAAGGCTCAAAAGGAACCAACTGCAATGCACCAAAACCAACGGGGGGGTCCCACGGGGGAGGAGAAAGCATCTTGGCAGGACGCTGAAGGGAAAGAGACCGAAAAGTTGAGCCGCCAAGGGCCCCACTGACACAAAAGGGAGCCCATGAAAAGCCCGAATGGCAGCCAACTGTGCACGGAGGGTAGAAAGGGCCAAGCCCAAATCAAAACCCTCCTTAAAAAAATCAAGCACAAAGAGTCAACAGACCAACCATGGTGAAGACACCACTCAGCAAAGTTGACCCAATGTTTAGCGTACAACTTTAAAGTCGAGGGACGCCTGGACCGTTGAATAAGACCAACAACCTCCACAGAACAACCACCATGAAACAGGGATTCCCTCTCAAGAGCCAAGCCTGCATACTCATGGATCTGAACACCGGAAGAGGAACCTAGAGGGCCCATCAAGGAGGTGGATCAAACTGTAACAACCAACCTGGATGGACCGCCAACTCAAGCAAGAGAGGAAACCACAGGCGGGACCACCAGAAGAACCAACGCCCTCACCCTTCTGAGCAACTGCCACACAGTCAGGATCAGGAGAACCGGCCGAAAAGCATACAACAAGCTCCACGGCCACAGGAAGGACATTGCATTAACCATCCATGCGGCTGGACAACGTATAATCATGAAGAAACAACGGATCATGGCAATGTCCATAGACTCAAACAAGTCCACCACCGGTCAGCCAAACATCCTCTGCAAAGTCCAGAACACCAACTGGGTCAGAGACAAAGATCTCATGGATGGAAAGACCCTGCCCAGACAGTCAGCAACAACATACCCCCGTCCCAGGTGTTTAATTGCTGACAGAGATGCCAAGCTCGACCCAGCCGAAGAACAATACAGGCGAACGAGGCAAGAGAGGGAATGAACACTGCAACCCCATGATGATTGATGTAAGATATGACCACCAGGTTGTCTGTCCAGACCATAACTTGGAGACCCCCAGCAGGGTAGAAAAATCCAAGATACCCAACCGAAGAGCCTTCAGTACCCGGTAATTGGAGGAACAAGAAATCAGAGTCCGCAATCACTCGCCCTACACAGAAGAACTACCAGAGTAGCACCCCAGCCCAACCGGCAGGCATAAGTAGTGACTGTAGGAAGGTAGATCCTGACTATGGTTGCCCCCAACTTTTTGCCGTGTGTTTTAGCTGGTTTTTGACATAGTTGGCCTGGGACCCTGCCAATCAGGACCCCAGGTCTACTGCTCTCTCTGTAAAATGGATTCCATGTACCCTAGGTACATATCCAATTGGTACTGGGCTACCTTATCAGACCCTGTAACTCAGGGCATAGGTGTACCCAGGGCCTACCAGGGGCTGCAGCATGTATTATGCCACCCCTGGCTGGCCATCTAAATCTGACACAACTGGCTGCACGACAGCTGGGGCAAGGTGGTGTAATCACCCTTTGCTTTAGATATAGTATACCTATATCTAACCCTAAAATAGACACATGCATTCCTATCAGTCACTCCTATGGCAGGCCTTAACAATCCTGAAGGCAGAGTGCTTGGAATTATGTGAGATGGTGCTCTGGCATGAGCTGAGCCCATCTGCAGCTTGCGGAACCAAGTCCTAATAGCTGTTCTATGATATCACGTACCATATACTCTTAAGTGCATTATAATCCTCGCGGTTATTTGCTATCTTTGGTATCGCTTTATCAAAACATGTCGAGTAAGGTGTCATACGAATTGGAATACTAACCCCTCGCCAATTCTGGCGACGGGGTTAGCATTCCACCCTTCTAGAGGGACACGACATGTATGTAACTGTGAACCCCGGTTAAAGTTAACTTGTGCCTCAGCATCACAAAATGGATGCTGCCACCACAGACACAAGTCTAACCTCCTGCTGCTGGGAGTCCTTCCAGCGAGGAGAGCTTGGACAAAGGGTTTCCTGTCAGGGGCGGTGCTAGCACCATCCCAGACAGGGTTTTGTGTATCCTAGGTAGGCAGGGCTGAATAGGAAGGTGACTGCAAGTGGCACCCCGGTGCTCACTGTGCATCTGCCAGTTTGAACCAGTTCCAGGGGCACACCAGCCCCTGAGCTGGGGAAAGTCCGGCATGGGAGAGGGGTGTAACCACCCCCCTTCCTGGTCCCACCCATGGGCAGGACCTAGTCCCGTACCAGCCCCTTTCTTTAGAATAAAGGTGGGAGCGGGGACCCTTCCAAATTAGATCATCTTTGAATCCTGAAACTACTTTCTACGAAAGGAACTCAAGACTTCTTCTCAAGATTTCTCCCTTGTAACTAAGGAGTAGTCACCCTGCATCTGCGGGCACCAACTAAGAACACTGCGGTTTGCTGCACGTCCTTCCTCCGGAATCTGACTGACCAGCACGACGAGACCCGGCTTCCCTGGCACCTCTGACCTCTACCTACATCATCAGCCCAGCTGAGATCCGTGGGTGTGACGAGACCTTGAGGGACCGGCCATCTTCAGAACTGCACGACGCTTATCCAGCACGACCGCCGAGGGATCCTCGAGTGAGTGCTTTGGGGTTTGAGAAGCCCTAACCCTGAGCAGCTCCAGCACCGAAGTCCAGCCCCCAGCATCCACGAGATTGGCGTGGGGCCCTTCTGCTCTTTGCTGCTCACCGCGTTGTCCGGCCACTTGCCTGCTGGCTTGTAGCCCTCTAGATGACGAACGACGACATCTCTATCGCTGGTCTGGTTGCTCCAGACAGGCCCTTGCTCCCCTCCAACAGAGGAGCACCCCGGACCCTCCTGGTCCACTCCAGATGCCATTTTGAGTCCACCGCGTGGGCTTGCATTTGCCAAGAGTTGTTGCCCCAATCCTGGGTCCAGTGACGTCCACAGCAGATACCTTCGTGGGACAGCTCGCACCTCCATCCTGGTCCCCGACAACACCTCCTGGTCCGAGAGACTGCAGAGCCCAGCATCGCCCACTCACCTGGTCGAGGTGACTTCGTTCAGTGCCATCCTGGTGCCCATCTAATCACCGGCTAGTGATTCAGAACTTGGTCCCCTCTGCTTACAGGTATCCTCCATCATCGATCCAGGCTTGGATCACATCGAACTTCATCACTGGTCGCCTGCCAGCAACTTCTTCTTTCAGGCTCCATAGACTGCAACGAGGATTCCCGACGTCTTTTCAGCCCTATGCAGCCGCAGCCCCTGGGCTAGGTAACCTGAGCATTTCGGTGCTCCAGCATAGCTTAACTATCTAAGTGTCCAGATCCTTTTTCGTTTCAGCTCTACCTAGTCGGATTCGTCCGATAACACTAACTTTACGAAATCTAGCATCCATAGACTTTGTCCCGCATCCTGCGTGAGAGTGCACACTCTGCACCCGATCTCCCTAGGCCTCCTGCTCGTAATCTGAAGGTTCAGTAAGTCCAGTCCTAGCGATCCTAAAGCCTTTGAGACTAGTTACTTACCTGCTAGTATTTCGCATTCCACTTTTGTAGTATATGGTTTTCCGTGCCCCTCGGGCATTTGTGTAAATTGTGCGACTTTCAGAAATTCTTTAAGAGCTTTGTATTGTGCTTAGCGCCCTGTCCTCATAAAGAGTCCAGGGCTGTTGTGTTCTAAATAAATATACTTTTATTTTCATAACAACTTGTGTGGTGTCCTTTCACTTGGTGTTCAAGGGGTATATGTGATGGTATAACAGCTGGCTTAACACGCCCTCTAGAGTTTAGCCTAAAGACTGCTCTTGTCCATGCTAATGTCAAAAAGGTTGACTTACAACCAATCATCAATAAGGGCCGTTTGGAATGATACACAGTGATCACTAGAATAGTGAGCAGTACATATCAGGCCAACTTCTCACAGTGACCACACGAGAGGGAACAATCAGAAATAGATGACTCCAGGATAGAAGACAGGCAACCAGTCACCAACCCCTACCTGGGTGGACACAGGAACCCCTGAACAAAAACGACCACAGGGGCGCCAATGAGGCAAAATATGGATCACCATAGGAGACAAATGGAGACGAGCCCAAGGAACCATCAAAGAAGGATGACAACAGACCCTGGACTCCCAACCAAAGTCACATAGGAGGGAGAGGCCCCGACAACAGTGATCAACGACATCAGAGACAATAACCGTGCATTAGGCGCAAACATAAAACCCAACAGAGTCCTGAAGTGAGCCCCAATGTACATCAGAACCGGAGAAGGAACCAGGCAGGACATCCACTGAGTCAGCAGAAATCCGTGACCCACCAGGACCCCACAAACCTCCTGGACATGGAGCATTGTCAAAGAGAAAGAAGAGGATGCCCAACTACTGAATTCAGGAGAGAACAGGCGCTTTCAGGATGGAATGGCCATAGGCCAGAAACCAACAAATCATCCAGGAAGGAAAGAACTCAATCCCCCTCCCATGTAAATGCCCAATCAGAGGGGCCAGTGGAAACCTCTTCAATTGCCAAAGTAAAGACACGAAGGGAGGAACACAGACCCAACGGGTAACATCCGGAACTGAAAATGAAAACCCATCATACAGAGGCAGAGAAACATCAGAAAGACAGGGACAAGTAGAGAAGCATCCAGCAAGCCTAAGGAATCCAGAAACCCAAAGAATGAACAGAGGCAGGTACATCTGCAACGACATCCACATGAACTGGGCAGGAGCAACGAACCAAAACAACCAGTTCAGAACCACAACCGGTCAGAGGACCTCAGTGTGATACTCCACCAGGAATAAAATATAGTACACTTCCCGCCCCCGCTGATCATCAGTCACTGAATGACAGCGCCATATCCCATAAAGGAACGGACCACCACAAAAGAGCCCCCAATCATAGAGCGTCCCGGGGTAAGGAGAGACACGAACAGACTGGGGAGACTGGACGAACCCAAGGCAAATCCATTTGACCACAAGGAGAGACAGTCAACCCCTCACAGGACCCACTCCCGGTTTAACCCTGACAATAACAGGAGGGAGTAGAATAGGAGGAAGAGGAGGCAGGGAACTGGGATTCGACAGAGGAAGGAGCACCCCGGTCACGCTCACGTCCACGCAGGGACGAATGAGCCTGCCATTGAAAAGCAGGACCAAGTGTAGAATTACCAACCATATCCTCCAAGGGAGTACTAGAAGGCATAACACCAGAAAAAAAGGAACATACAGTAGCAAATACGTCAGTGCAGCAACCGTCCGTCAGAACGCCACCAAAACATGCGATGAACCTAAACCGACGACCCCGCCTCAGATCCGGCAGCCGGCAAGGAAGTAAAAGAAATGGCAGAAAGGGGTCGCACCCGTAGAACCATCAGGGCGAGAGCGGAAGATACGTCCACGCCCTGGACCAACAACTCAGTCAAGTCCTGGAAGACCCCTACAATGATCGTTAGGCAAGGAAATAGGTAGCAGTACAAAATAGAACAAGCGACATCGGCAAAGTGGGAATACACTGCCGCATCAACTACAATATCAACCGGGTCCGACAGGGAAAATGTCACAGAATCCACCTCCACCAAGCCCGGAAATACAACAGTAAGACCCTTGTCGTGAAAAGCCTGGAAAAGTCATTCCAATCAACAACATTTCATACAGACGTTAACACCAACAACACAGAGGAGTGGAGCGACAAGACTCCGGCTCATTTAACTGAGACGGTCAAAAGAAAAATGTGGGCACTACAGCAACCACAGAACCCGGAATCATTAGGCTGGAGCAAATGTGCAGAAGGACAACTCCAAGAACCGACCCCTCCACAAAAACGACCATAAGTCTCATTCCCCACACCCAACAGAGGTACGGGAGGGACCAGGTTCACATCTGGCCCACCTAAGAGGGAGGAACAGAGTCCCCATCAGGCAAAGCCACAGACACAGCAGCCTGAACCATATGTGGGGTGAAGTGTAGGGAACAGTAGCGGTCGGCAGTAGGTGTTTCTATAGGGCGGTGACGTGGGCAGGAGGAGGGGCAGGGTGGGGGGAAATAATGTATGGATTACGGAGTTTTACAGGTAAGTAAACATTTAAATACATAAAACGAATTTCGTTGCGCACACTGCATCACCAAATGTGATGCAGTGCGCGCAACGAAATTCGTTTTATGTATTTAAATGTTTACTTACCTGTAAAACTCCGTAATCCATACATTATTTCCCCCCACCCTGCCCCTCCTCCTGCCCACGTCACCGCCCCATAGAAACACCTACTGCCGACCGCTACTGGTAGGGAAGGAACAGCGTCCATCAAGCCAGACGAAACCTCAGTGGAAGAGGTATCCAACACAGCACAGGTACCCAGAATTGCCAAAACAAGAATGAACATCCAGGCTCCAGAGCGCGTAAAAAGTGTTACATCACCATGGAAACCACAAAAAATGCATCAGGACGGCCATCGTCATGCCTATAACAAAATGTCACCATCAGGGTTCCCCATAACAAGCGTAGTAAACAACTCGTTGAAACGTATGGTAACAGAATATGCCACGCACCCATGTCGTCCGAACAACACGTACGCAGCCCAGCAGGATGAAGGAAGAACCGGACATCACGAGAAAGGAGGGGGACCTCCGAACATTGCCGGAGCCCCGGAGCCACTGCAAACATCCACCAAGCAAAGTAAGTGAAGCAGAGTCCGCTAAAGCAAGACTCGGCTAAAACCAAACGAGACAGGGCCTCCAGAAAGAATCACAAACCATTAAGGACCGCTAAAGCAGGACCTGTGTAGGCAAAAAATAAGGGAGACCCCTGATTCCGCCAAACAGGACTCAGTGGAAGCGCGACCACTTTGCCCTAGAAGAAAATATAGAAGCACTGCAACTCCTGAAGTCCGCTAGAGCAGGACAAGGAGGACGTCTAAAAAGTGGCCAAGAAGTGGGGAAAAACAAGTCAGGGCGGCCATTGGCCAAACACAAATGTACAAACAATAAATGTACAAACAACAACTCCCCCCTTCATGAAATGGGGCACCAGAGTCCGCTAAAGCAGGACCGCTGCCCCCAACTTACCTGAACAACAGGAACACGAACAGCACTCGGAGTAGTGCAGAAACAAAAAAACAGGGCGTGTTGGGACTTTTGTGTCCTTTTATCTGATTGGTGGTTGCCACTGGGGCCATATTGGAGGGATAGGGAGACTAGTATGTAGCTTTTTACTTGGAGTTTCTGTAGGAGCAGAATGCTCACTGTTAATTACTGTGGTGAGGAAGACGGACGAGGAGGTAATGATTCTTAGGTGCCTGTTAGCTCCAGACAGTCTGAGTGAGGAAGAATCATGACCGATTTGCAACCTTGTAGTGGATTAGTCAATCACTCATACAGCGAGGATGAAGTTTGCAAGGATACCCACCTTAAATATGTCCTCCAGAGCCCTGAAAGCCTTCAAAAAGCTTAAGAATTTTGGGGAGTCTGGGGTGGTGTTAAATAGACTGTTCTTAGGACCCTGGCTAGATTCTCTATCTTGTAAAGAATCCCACAATTTTACTTCAAAGCTGGATCATAAAAAGATTGTTCAAATAGTTATGGTACTGCTGTGCAAAACTCATGTTTGAAATACACAAACCACCACGGTCGACAGATAGCAGAAGTCCTTACTTGGATCAGCATTGCTAAGTAAAAGCTTGCAGCATTCAACACATATGCATTCTCAAAGCAGCAGTGCTGACCAAACTCATAATTTATGTTACTGTGTAGATTTTGGTTATTTGCCGGTTACTCTGCTTATTGAATAAATATAAACATGACTGATAATTGGTAAGAAAGGTGAAATTAAAATTAAAATTAATTAACAAAGCTGATTATTTGCCTAAGATATTCACATGAAAACACACTGTAAAATGACACGTAATGAAATGTAGTTCATTGTCACACAGTGAAACTTGAATAAATGATAAGAATAGACTCATCAATAAGCTTCCCTGGGAACCGAGGTTTACGCTCTCAGAAGCACAAATGTTTAGTGATATCTGTTACATATGTGACAGTAGACTACCGACTTCATGTGTTTTCCGTGGGAAAAGAAGAATGAAACCTGCTTGCTATCAAAGGATGTCTTTCCATTGGACAGAAGCGATGTAACCTGCAATGATGTTGTTTATATGTATTCTTGTCTTTTATATTAGTGCTTGTTTCTAGCTAGAAAAGGGACTTAGAGGCAAGCTTTCTTTATGAGGAGATACCCCTAGACTCTCTTTGAGACTTTCTTGCCTCTGATGATTGTAGCTACTGCTGCATCTGTTGCCCCATAATTTCCAATTTGAGGCGTTTTTTAAATAGATTGCTACTGCAACTGTATGCTGATGCTTTTTGGATATTGAGACTCGGCTGAGTTTCATGGACTGCTTTTTAGGAGGATTTCACCTACCTAATTTGAGTTTAAACTTCATGCTCTTTTGATTTCACTTTTTTCTCGAACTATTTATGGGTTCTATTGACTTTTAATTCTGGACCTTTACTTAGAATAGGGATTAATTTCTTTATGGAACATGCTTGTCATATTTGCATTATTGATGACTCTAACCATATTCTCTTGATACATTTCTGTAAATTACTTATACCTGATGTATTAATTGAATAAAAAGATTAAAGAATTTTATTAATCTCTTTTTACGAATAAATCCAAACCAAAACTCTCATTATTGACTGATCTTAGCAACTGATTCATTTTGAAGTCAATTAATATGATTTGATTTAACATCCATTTAAAAATGGTGGCAAAGATCTGTCACCGAGAAGAAGAATTGGGCACATAGTTGGAGCCCATTCTTGTAAGTCACAGGTTCAACTGGTACTAAAATTAAAATTTGGACTCTTTCCACGCTATCACAGGTTAACAATTTGAAGGAGAATTCTGTGATGAGTTCACTTTTTGAATACTCACAGCTTCAAACTGAAGGCACTGTCAATTCTGAGTTCAATAATATGCCTTGTATGAGAGCAACACAATCTCCCCAACACCCTCTATTCAACTGTTTTCTATCCTTTATCTACCCCTCTTTTAGCTGCCTACTGTTTATTTTCCTTACTGACGCTCTGGTTTGTTTTCATGCTTCCTTTCATGCTACCTTTCAACTTTCAAAGAGCTTTTTAAAGTTTGCCCAAAATTGTATAATTTTCTCTTGTCAATCTCAAGTTGACAAAGTCTGAACAACTCCATAACTATCTGAAAAAATACATACATTTGTCTAGTCACATAGAGTTTCAGGTTCTGGGTGGCCTCATATGCATCTTACTTCAGAAAGGGTGTTGCCATAAGAGTCACTGTTAGTTAGGCAAGGATGTGGTGCTATGGCCAGAGCTGCTACTTTGTAACTGTGGAACCAGATTGGAGTCTCTGCGACAACTTAACATCCTGTAATTTTGAGTAAATCAGTTACTCTCCCTGTGCCTAAGAAATTACCTTGTGTAATGTAACCGGTGCTCCAATACCTTGGGGTAACATTTGCTGCTATCTAAAACTGAAAAAGAAAACTAGTGGTGTACGGAGAATACCATCACCCTTCAACAGAGTGCCATTTTTCTGACTGTAGTTATTCAATAGATATCAGGATGTCATTTGAAAGAGTGAATGTTGTGCTAGATGTAAACATAATAAACACAGCATTTTCATGTCCTCTATAGAAAAGAGACAGTAATTATGAACCCTCTGAATCTTTTAGTTCCCGTGTTGTCCTTGATCCCAAGACCAAGTAAGCAAATGACCTGAAGTACAACAGTCAAATGCTGATTCTAATAGATTGGAATCAAAGGCCCAAATAGGATACTTAGATTTAAAAATAAATATCTTTATTGATTTTCAACATATTTATCACTACTTCTGTTAGAGACTTATTGCACCTCATTACTCATATCTTGATTACCCAGCTGGCTAAAGCATGACTCATATTTTCAACCTTACTGTGATTCAGATTTTTCCTATATCGATTGTGCCAGTGCATGAGTAGCATTGCTGGTTTAAAGATTTCCTCTGTCAGTCCTTTTCAACTGTTGCTCAGCTAGCAATTCAATCACTTACTACGCCATGCCTCAATATCATATATCGATTTACAAAAGGGGGTGGTGATGAACAGAGTGTCTGAATTGAGCAGACCACTCTTACCCAGTCCAAAGATCAGGGCTTGATCCATCACCGTTATTTATCTCACTGCCCCATCCCAGCTCAGAACCTGGCTATATGCAAATCAGTCTGTCCCTGGCCCAGTGCATCATGGGAACAGGGCAGACTAAACTACCAAGCCAATTCTTTACCAGAAAGGAGACAAGCTACCGGGGACCGGTTTCTGGCATTTCAGCCTCTTCGGCCCGGCTTGCTTGAATACTGATGGAGCAGTGAGAAAGGGACTCATGTCTGAGTATACCCTGCCACACCTATAGTGGCCAAAATCGATTTACAAAAGGGGGTGGTTATGAACAGAGTGTCTGAATTGAGCAGACCACTCTTACCCAGTCCAAAGATCAGGGCTTGATCCATCACCGTTATTTATCTCACTGCCCCATCCCAGCTCAGAACCTGGCTATATGCAAATCAGTCTGTCCCTGGCCCAGTGCATCATGGGAACAGGGCAGACTAAACTACCAAGCCAATTCTTTACCAGAAAGGAGACAAGCTACCGGGGACCGGTTTCTGGCATTTCAGCCTCTTCGGCCCGGCTTGCTTGAATACTGATGGAGCAGTGAGAAAGGGACTCATGTCTGAGTATACCCTGCCACACCTATAGTGGCCAAAATCGATTTACAAAAGGGGGTGGTGATGAACAGAGTGTCTGAATTGAGCAGACCACTCTTACCCAGTCCAAAGATCAGGGCTTGATCCATCACCGTTATTTATCTCACTGCCCCATCCCAGCTCAGAACCTGGCTATATGCAAATCAGTCTGTCCCTGGCCCAGTGCATCATGGGAACAGGGCAGACTAAACTACCAAGCCAATTCTTTACCAGAAAGGAGACAAGCTACCGGGGACCGGTTTCTGGCATTTCAGCCTCTTCGGCCCGGCTTGCTTGAATACTGATGGAGCAGTGAGAAAGGGACTCATGTCTGAGTATACCCTGCCACACCTATAGTGGCCAAAATCGATTTACAAAAGGGGGTGGTGATGAACAGAGTGTCTGAATTGAGCAGACCACTCTTACCCAGTCCAAAGATCAGGGCTTGATCCATCACCGTTATTTATCTCACTGCCCCATCCCAGCTCAGAACCTGGCTATATGCAAATCAGTCTGTCCCTGGCCCAGTGCATCATGGGAACAGGGCAGACTAAACTACCAAGCCAATTCTTTACCAGAAAGGAGACAAGCTACCGGGGACCGGTTTCTGGCATTTCAGCCTCTTCGGCCCGGCTTGCTTGAATACTGATGGAGCAGTGAGAAAGGGACTCATGTCTGAGTATACCCTGCCACACCTATAGTGGCCAAAATCGATTTACAAAAGGGGGTGGTGATGAACAGAGTGTCTGAATTGAGCAGACCACTCTTACCCAGTCCAAAGATCAGGGCTTGATCCATCACCGTTATTTATCTCACTGCCCCATCCCAGCTCAGAACCTGGCTATATGCAAATCAGTCTGTCCCTGGCCCAGTGCATCATGGGAACAGGGCAGACTAAACTACCAAGCCAATTCTTTACCAGAAAGGAGACAAGCTACCGGGGACCGGTTTCTGGCATTTCAGCCTCTTCGGCCCGGCTTGCTTGAATACTGATGGAGCAGTGAGAAAGGGACTCATGTCTGAGTATACCCTGCCACACCTATAGTGGCCAAAATCGATTTACAAAAGGGGGTGGTGATGAACAGAGTGTCTGAATTGAGCAGACCACTCTTACCCAGTCCAAAGATCAGGGCTTGATCCATCACCGTTATTTATCTCACTGCCCCATCCCAGCTCAGAACCTGGCTATATGCAAATCAGTCTGTCCCTGGCCCAGTATATATATCACTCATTTTGTTAACCATCCAATCTACCCCTCCCCACCCCACTCCACTCCACTCCAAACTACTCCACTCCAATCATCCTTCTTCAATTTACCCCACTCTAATCTACTCCACCCCGTTCTAATCTACCCGATCTACCCCACTCCACTCCAACCTAATCTACCCCAGTACACTCCACTCTAATCTACCCCACTACACTCCTCCCTAATCAATTTAACTTCACTCCAATCTTTACTACACCCCAATGTATCCAACTCCACTCCGCCCCACTCCACTCTACCACAATCTAACTGACTCCAATCTACCCACTCTAATCCACCCAATCTACAACACTTCATTGCACTCTACCAGTGTACCCCAGTCCACTTCACTACAATCTACCACATGCCAACCAACTCTACTCCATTCCAGTCCTATCTAATCCATCCAGCCGTCCACCCCACTCCATCCCACTCCAAACTACCCTACCCCACTCCACCTCAAACTTCCCTATTCCAATCTACCCCATCCAATCCTTCCCACTCCAATCTGCCCCCTTCCAACCTACTCCACTCAAGCCTACCCCAATCTACTCCACTCCAATATACCCCACTGCATCCCAATCTACCCACAGAACTCTATCCAACTCCACTCCAATCTCCCCCACTCCACTCCAATCTACCCCATTTCAAACTACCTAACTCATATCTATCTCACTCCAATCTACCCCACTCCACTCCAGTCTACCACACTTCAACCCAATCTACTCCTCTCCTATCTACCTCACTCTCATCCAATCTACCTCACTACACTAAAATCTAACCTACAATACACTGCACTTCAGTCTTCTCCAATCTACCCCACTACAATCCAATGTACCCGAAAATATCTCACTCCACTCTCCCCAATCTAACCCACTCCACTCCAATCCAATCTACCCCAATCTACTCGACTTCACACTTCTCCACTCCACTCCAATCCACCCCAATGTAGCCCACTCAACCCTAATCTACCCCACCTCAATCTACCTCACACCACTCCAATCTACCCCACTCCCCTAATCCACCAATACTTGCAGAATTGGGTTGAAAACGGGTTCAAAGATGCAAAGGGTGGCACAATCAAGCATAAAATGCTGTGGGAACAAGTAGTTCTTTTACAGAAAGAACTACAAAAGACTCACGTGATACTCACTCTGAGTCATCAACGTGATGGCGTTCACGTTGCAGGGAATTCATTGGCTGATGAAGCCGCGAAGGCAGCTGTGCAAACGGCTTCCATAGCTGCTATCACCCGGTCAAAAACAAAAATAGACAGCGATATACTACAAGCTGTCAGTGCGTCAGTAAAAGATGATAGAAAAACACTCCCAAAAGGCTTTCCAGAAAAGTACTTATATTTAACAGATATGAATAATGTTCCTTTTGCTCGAATCCCTGGAGTGGGGGATAGAGTAATTCCAAACATGGAACACAGGTTAGGACTAATTACAGCGGCACACGAAGGGCTTGCTTCTGCACACGCTGGCGTTTCCGCACCAATATCGTTATTAAAACAGAGATATTGGTGGCCCTGCATGAGAATACAAACTAAGAAATATGTACTAGAATGCGAGATATGCCAAAAAATGAAAGTATCAACAGTGAAACGACCAGCGCAGACACCCCTTCTCATCTCAGATAAACCATTAGCATGTGTTTACCTGGACCACTGTGGTCCCCTACAAAGGGATGGCAACTATAAATATATCATGGTCGCAGTGGATTCCTGTACGAGATTCATATGGATGTGGCCCCAGCGCTCGGCTGACGCCAAAACTGTTATAAAAGATCTGCAAGTCTTTATCGGCACATACGCAATTGCCATGTTTCATTCTGACCAGGGTCCTGCTTTTAGCTCTCGAGCTTATAAGGAGGCCATGGCCAGTATGGGCATTGGGTTGCGATTCTCTTGTCTATTCCACCCTGAGGTAAACAGTGTAGTGGAAAGAAAAAACCGTGACATAAAGCAATCTATAACAGCGAGGGTATTAGGTTCGGGTGATGGGTGGGTCAAACATTTAATAAGTGTCCAACGTAGACTTAATAATTTCCCAAGAAATTGTCTAAAAGGTTTCAGCGCGTACGAACTATTGTTCGGAACTAGAATGCATGTTCAGTATCTTGATAGTCAGGCTTCAGTGGTAAAAGATAAAAATAAAGACTTTGACATCAAAGAGCGTTTGGCTGTTTTACAGGATGTGAATGAAACAAGAAAATCCTTAAGCAACATAAAAATAAAGCAACAGCCAACTACCACTGAAGACACACCATCTGTCCCAGCAAGACCTGTCTGGAACCCAAATATTGGGGATCTAGTCAGAGAGAAAATAGCGGTGAAGAAGGAATTTGGGCCTTCTTACAGAAAAGCAGTAGCTGTCTTAGCAATCAACGGAACAAGATCAGTAGTACTACCGCCCCTTGCTGGTAAAAAGGAGAACCGAGTTGTATCAAACGACCTGGTAAAACCACAAGCATGTGGCCTATAATCAACAGTAGGCCAAGTGGACTCCCAAGAAATAACAGAATACCCAAATTTGCAACAATCCAAGAGGTTCAAACTGAAAGACTAATCACATTTGATAAACCTGCAGTGCACAGAGAGGGACTATGCAATAATGCCATGGAACTCGTGCCTCTTGAAACACAGATTGAAACAGTTCATCATGAAATTCCAGTCTACAATGATGTGCAATCAGAATGTGCTAATGAGAAACAAATTGAAAAAACAATACCAACAATCGACAGAACTGCCTCTGGCTACTTCATCAACTTCGATAACTTTTCGGAAGATCAAAGTGACCCTGAAGTGACGCCAGAAACAAAGACTTTTAAATAAAAAACAACAGAACTCTTTCATCAACTCAAGGAAACTTACCTTATTTCTCCATGGTTAGAGTTTTGGTTTGGGCTAGGTGTATTTTTCCTCCTGCTTTGGCTCATCATGGTACTTTGTTTGGGAAAATTCATTGAGGGAAAATACAGTTCAATGGACACAGCAAGTCAGAACATCAACTTAGTTCTAAAACCGCACAAATCATCCCATGCCAAGAAAAGAGGACTATCATCAGTAAATGTCACAGCCATTCCAATACCCGGCGGGGTAGTGTGGGACAAGACTGACTATGAAGTATATGGCCCGGTCGAGATCTTGAAATATCCTCACCAGTTCAAGGTTTCATTAAGTGACTTTGTAAAACCAAGTACATTCTCTGATGATTGGGATTTTGAAAGTATAAATAATATGATGTCGGATTTAGTGTTGTCAGCAAAATTTACAGACCATGATTACTTGCAAGGTTCATCTAATTATGAACAAATGTACTGTTTCTCACATTACGCAGACCACTTTTTGCATAAATCTGCTCAACCTAGAAATGTTTTTAAATATAACCAATGGGAACATTGTGCTACTCCACCTAAAAGTAGTTCAAAAACGTTTTTTGAGAAATTCCAATACTTCTCAGGGTTTAACACAAGTGATGCAGAAACGTTTTATTATAAACTGTTGGATAAAACAGGGACGAAAACAATGCTGACAAATACTAAATTGATATATTCAGAAGCATTTTATGAAAAAATGATGACATTTGGTTTTGATTTCTGGAAAAACAACATTGAAACAAAAACCATCTGGGGTACAAAAGATTGGCCGGTACAAGGCCTAGAAGCATTATTTCAAGCCTGCATAATCCCAGAACAAATAATGTTCCTAAATGACACAATTCACCAAACAACCTGTCTTGGCCTAGCTAAGATTAAAGACCTTAACAACCCGTCTATTCCAAAACCAATACCTGATAATGCAACCACAGATAGTGAAATAGACGTATCAAAATTTTTACATCTAAACAGTACACATCCTGATTGGAAAAAGTGGTTAATCTGGCCTACTGACACGAATAACTGTCAAGATAGATTCCGGAACAAAACACAGGGGTTAAAAATGACCAGACCAGACCCTAGATACTCCCAGAGACAACATCCAGGGATAGTAACAACATACAGTGTAGGGAAGCTGTGCCTTGAATGGCTAGAATCATCCACACTGGCAGAAATTAAGCAACACTTATCTTTACTTAAAGATGGTGCTGATTTGCGCGGTTTCATTATGGGACCACGCAAACAGCGTCAGAAACGTTTCATAGCGGCAAGTATATATGCGGCATACAACGAGGCATGGAGAGTAACACAAATTGAAACAGCAGAAAAAATACGAGAAATTGATCGTATTAATTTGGAAAAATCACTTTCTGTTGTGGACAATGGGTTAATGACTCTGTCCTCCACAATATATTCACTGGATAGTATTGTATCATCTGCCATAGATATAATAGATAAAGACTTGCTAATGTTACAACATGGCCAGTCGCAATTACGTTCTATTGTATAGCTAGGCTGGACGCTGCAAAATCTTCGTTAAGGCTATGTGCCATGGCGTTTAATCAACACAACATCATTGTTTTCCATCGTTATCCTTACTGATAAACAAATCAGTTTTGCACAGAAAGGAGCAGACTATACAATCCTGAGCATCGAAAAACTTGAGAGATTAAAATTGACAATGTCAGAAAAACCTGTCATTGAATGGATAATACACGGGATTATCACAATTCCGATAACAACTTTCCGATTTAAAAATTGCCTTGAGTATATACCGACTGGCCAGTATGAACGACTGGGTAAAGGGTACATTAAGTCATCATGGAAATTACCATATACACACACATGCTACAGTGACAACAACAAAAATGTATTTCTTAGTGGTGAAAATTGCAAACATTCACTAAGTGGTATACTTTTGTGCCAGGGTATTAATTTACATGGGGCCTGTGAAGGGACTTCAAACAACCTTTCATGCCACCAGCACGTCACACCTGCAACACAGATAGAGCCCTTCTTTAGGCAGCTTTCTAACGGGAGTTACATTCTAATAACGGATTACAGCTGTTGTGACTTAATGCCAGGGAAACCATATCTCGTAAGCGTGTCTTCCATGGTCACTTGCTGTATGCAAGCATTGTTTCCAAACGGCCCTGGAGATTCCGAGACGCCGATTTGGCCTCCTTTGAATGTCTCTTCTATACGAATTGATACTTTAAGCAGAATGAAGTCTGTGCTTTTACAGACAACAGTGCCCATCACGTCATCAAAAGAGACGTATGATCTCCAAGTTGCAATGAGAGCATCGGAGATACATGACCTTTTATCAACAAATTGCCCCGTGCATTTCACAGAAATGCTAAGCCAAATTCTAAATATGTCGGATGCCATTGGTATCTCAAACGTATTTAGACGATTTTTTTCGGGACTATTAACACCATTCAAAGCAATTCTGGGAATTATTCCCAATTTTGTCCATTCAGTCTTTGGCGGCATATCCCTAATTTTGGGACTTGTAGCAGGCATTTTATTTTTGACCCTCCTGCTCCGATATGGCAAGCCAAAACACAGACATGACTCCGGCAAGGATGGAAGAAACGATCCTAGCAGTACGCTACCGGGACCGCATAACTAGAGTCCTTGGATTGGCCCGGCTGAGAGATCTGAACATGACCTGGTTTCTTTCATTCAGACCTATATGGCAGACCTGCATCTTACCTGTGCTTCGATGTATGCTATGCGGAGAAGAACGCGTGTTAGACACCTGTCTTGCACTACCATCAGCAGTACCAATGGATATCGATACTTTGCTAAGTCCTGTAACGGCTCATGCATCGTGTTGGCCCAGCGGCTACCAATCCTGATGACGGCATTCGTTGAGACTCCTGCGCTACGACTAGGTGGCGGCAGTGAAGCGGTACATGAAAACAACATCACCCAGGTACGACCTTCTGTGAGCATTGCTGATCGAAACATCGATGATATCAATCATTCTCACACCTGCCAGGTTACTGCACTATCGAACCTGGTCGAACTGTCACCTGAATATGTAGACCTATTCTTTAAGAGCCTGTCTGATATGATGTTCTCCCCTGAACAGCAACAATGAATTTTTGGATAAAACATTCCGGCGCACAGCGTTCCCATGAACTCTGAATTTGGCCTTCAGTTTTGATCAACAAAAACTACTGAAAAGCGTTTGGAACATTTTAAAAAATATTTACCTTTTTCTGGCACAAATACTTTTGCTTAAAGTAGAACTATTCATAAAGAACAGAACTTCTATTAGATCTAGAGACAAAAAACTTTACCTCGGCCTCTAGCATATTTTACAGCAATTTTATTTATATGTGATGAAATAGTCTCGCCCTTCTTTTCTGTATTAAGAGATATTTCATGTGTAATTTTTTGCAAAATAGTTCAACTGATTACATATGCAATAATTTTTCAATGATTTCTATGCTTAAAAAGTACAGTACCTATACTCTCATGTATTTCATATACGCCATTTCAAATGCAATATGTATTTTGGGGTGGGAAGTATTACACGCGCATCTTATTGCTTTAGTTTTTAGTAATTTGATGGACATAAATTCGTGGAGTGGGTGTTGTGTTTTATCTAGGACCCCGATCAATATTGTGACCTTATGCCCCTATACGGCTATAATCAATAAATATCCCTATAATGGCATAAACGATCAGAGCCATATTTCAGTAACTCGTCTCTGCAGCTCATTAAAGTATATGACACAGCAGAAGCCATTTCCTTAGATTCCTAGATAACACTCCGAGTTCTTTCAACAGATAAAACCCCCAGCAACCTGGGAAAGCCCCGCTTGCTTTGTTTTGATTAAGAACGACCAGTTCTTAGTGACATCTTTATTGACGTCTTATGTCCAAAAACTTACGTCAAACAAGGCACCTTTCAGGTATAAATAATACCAATGTTGCCTTAAGCAAACGCGATGGTGGTGGTGAATACAGGAGCAGAACAGCTGTCCCTTGCAGAGCCCAGCAGATGCGAGAAGCCCACGGACGCTGCCCCTCCTCCTCCTTGACGCGCTGAGAGAGACGCTGTCTTTTTTCCTGCCGAGAAAATCCAGCTCCGGCGTTTCCAGCCTACCCTTGCGGGTAACTGGAATATCGAGTCCTGAGAGGAGATACCAGACCTTCAACATTCTATTCCAGAGGTACGGTGCTGACTAAAACCCTTAGAGAGAATTCTTGAAGCAAATACTTGGCAAAACCAACTTAACTTAAACTTACTTACTCCCTCCCAAGTATTAGGCTTAGGTCAGGTACACTGGGGTAGGCGTAGTTAAAAGCACCAGTTGAGGACGTTAGCCAAATGTATATATGAATGTATATATTTTACTCATTTTAACTATCATATGGCTAAGAAACCATATCAATGCTTTTATAGTATTATTTCGTAATACTACTTTTACTGTACGCACTTTTTATAATAACAAGTCTTGCAATTGTGGCAATTCATTTCTCTTGCATGAGAAGAAAGACTGTTCAATAAATAATACCTCTTATTGAAAACGTCCGTCTCTCTATTCTCTGCATCCAGGTGAAAGTAATTTTGCACAACTGACTGAGTGAAATAGCTGTCTATTGTTTCACACGACTCAAGAGATTGACTCTTATTCTGAGGAGCAAAGTTGTCATGTTTATGCGGTTGTTGGAAAACTGAATCCTTTCTTGTCTGAGCCAGGGAGGCTGATCACTTCCTATTCAGTGAAGAAAGTTTCCAGTGACCTCTGAGCTAGCTGGTACAAACCCAATTAAGTCTAACATAGTCAGCAGAGACCTAGAAGACCGCACTTCTACATCTACACTGCTGTTTATGTTATTCCAAGGCACAGGGCCTATAGGGAAAATAGGAACTACACTACAAGTCCCTCC